>NW_017306271.1:14692-18918 GCF_000935625.1 Nanorana parkeri | reverse complement strand
GCCCGGAGAAGCGATTGGGCGACAGCTGAGTCGCCTGATCGCTTCTATTATAAAGCCGACAGTCGGCTTTACAATTGTAAACAGAGTGCCGGTGTCTTTAGCCGCCGGGAGTCTGTTTAAATGGGCCCGGTGCCAGTGACATACTATGGACGTCACTGGTCCTTAAGGGGTTAAGCCAAAGCATTTTTATTGTTTCCGATATGGTGGATAAGGATTAGAACTTACGCTTTAAAATAAATAATTGTCCAATTAGATTGTAATGTGTCTTGCCAAACTAATGAAATATAAACATTTGAAACTGCCTAGGGACTGTTAGCAGCACTTATTATTTTAGACTCTTTGTAAAAGAGGCCCATTGCCCCGTTTGTTGATATGCTATCTGATAACATTCAAACTGAATCTGCAGCCTCTTTCCAAAATCAGTCCAGGAAACTCTAATAACAAGATGACTAATACAAATATTTCTGACAGCCCCAATCATTCTAATTGTTCAAAACTGCTACGCCAACAGACTCACTTGTACCTAGGCTATATTTTAGCTAATTTATTAGTTCTTTATAAAGCACACGTTTGTAATATAATTGTCTTACCAAACTGTTAATGTTCCAAATTGAATGAGTAATAAAATGAGCAATTTTCCTGTTTGACACAATACAGGTTGATTTTTCTATTGTCTCAGTAGGCAGCACATTTCTCAATGGCTTTCACAATAAACAGTTGCCTGTGCATAATTATCAAACAGCACACAAAGCCCTTTTTGTTAGCTGATCAATATCATTTTCTACAGGGGTTCAGGAATGACTGTGTCCCAGCATGCAGGCACTTAATGTTCACTTTGGTAATTTGTTCTTAAGCACTAATCCATCCTATCTAACATTTTCAAATATCAAAAGCATGTTGCCTACTTGAAATAAATGGAAATTGTTTTTAGGACTATTTTTTCTGAATTATAACAGTGACATAACAGAATGTCTTCCTGATTTACCACTTACAAAATGTGTTTGTTATAGAATTACCCTCATATAATAAAATGTTAGCACTGAAGCTGGTCAATCATGTTACAGTGTGATTTCCTTCATTTATGTTCAATCTATGTTACATTTCCCAGCAAATATGTGGGGCAATGGCCTACCTAAACAATCTGTTCATTTTCTATCCAATCAGGTTATAATTGTTGGTAAACCTAAAGGAGATTATACAAAAATATTGTAATATGTATGGGCAACTTAACTTCATCCTCCAACTTTGCTAACCAGCATTTAGCATTTATATTTTGATTGTCATTTTCCAGAGTACACTTGATTCTGATTGATGGTGTTTGGAGTAAATAATGACAGCTAGAATCTACTGCTATCTGGTATTCGTTAGAGAGATTCTTCCTCACTTTCTGTCCCAGTAACAGTGTTGCCAGACAGGAAGTTAGAAGAAAATCTGCAACACAAAATTAAAAAATCCTTTTTTTTTTCACCTTTACTTACGCTTTAAAAGAAATACAGAGATTGCAATGTGTTTTGCCAAACTAATAGAAGTTTGGCAGGCACGTTTCTCAATGGCTTTCACAATAAAAGCCAATTGAACTATGGGCAATGTTATAAATTTATATGATTCAGTCTGTTAGTTGGAGCACTAGCACAGCAGTTTTTATTTTTCCGAGTCCCCTCATAACATAGTTTTATTATCTGTTGATCTTGCCAGTAAGCCTATTTTTTTCTCTTCCTTTAACATGCTGTTCATTCTGCAGTAAAATGCTGCAGCAGTGTTGTCAACTTAGTTTTAGATGGACTTTAAATAAGAGACAAGCAAATTAAAGCCTAACTCCAGTAAACACCTTTTAGGCAGCAACAGTTTTTTCTATCTCTTAAAAGACAGGTTTAAACGATAAGTGTATTTTTTTTTAAAAACTGAACTTATACTTTAGGCTGCTTTTAGGCGATATCACCATTCCCTCCCCTGCACAGATGCATACTTACCTTGTTCCGAAGGGCCCTGCCTTGTTAACATCAAGAGGCGGACATCTCCTGGCCACGCCTACACAGTACATCCACATTGACTTCTATGGGGCTTGTCTCCTAGCCGGGTGAGGGAAGTAGACGAGACCCAGACGTCAATAAGGATGTACTGTGCAGATGTGGCCAGGAGAAGAAGACGTCTGTCACAGGATGTAAACAATGAATGAAGGCCAAAATATTGGTAAATATTCATCTGTACAAGGAGAAGGACAGAGGGACATTACCCTAAGGGGGGCCTAATGGATAAATTCACTTTTTTTTTAAAGTGCACTTATCTTTTAAACTAAATAAATAGAAGCTGACCATTGTAATCACCATCAGCAGTTACATCGTTTGTCCTAACCTTTGTAATTGCCACTTTTGCTGGACAGCTTTACATGAAATATGGAGAATTATGTAAGCAAAGACAAGTAAAAAAAAGGAATGCATATGCTGAATATCTGAGTATCAGTACAGGTATTAGGCACATACAGTTACCAGACTACAGTATCTAAAATATAGTGTATGGCCAGCTTTACACAACACTATGCCTTAAAAAAGTGCAAAATAATAAAAACGGATGAAAGAAAAAATGGAGAAAAATGGATAAGAAATAAAGACATTTTCACATATATTGCCAGCTTTACAGTCTGTGAAGGACTAATGAAAATGTTTTTAATTTATACAGTCACTGTATTTTACCAGCAAATCCACTGACTAAATTAGCTTATATGTCAGTCTACACAAAAACAAAATCCTAATATAATAACAAATATAAAGTGTAGGCAACAAGTACCAGTGTTAACCTTCAAATCAATCTCTGTGTCTCTGATTACTACTCTCCATCCCTTAATATGCTTTCTCTACCATTGCTTCTCACAATTGTGTCTTCTTATCTTAAACTTTTTTTCCCTTTAACCCCCTTCTTCACCCCACAGATTATATATTTAATTTGCTCTGTCTGTAACAAGCTCACCGCTGTGCATGATCTTCTTATCTCCAATTTCTTTAACATGCTTGCTTTAACTGAAACTTGGATCCAGGAATCTGACTCTGCCTCCCCTGCTGCTCTCTCCCATAGTGGCCTCCACTAGACACACTCTCGTAGGAGTGGGAATCTTTCTATTCCTACAAAGCACTTTTCAAGTTCTGCCTTTACCTCCCTCTCTATCCCTCTCCTCTTTAGAAACCCACTGTATTCGCCTATTTTCTCCAGTTTGTCTGAGGACTGCTGTCATTTATTGGCCTTTTGGACCGGTATCTTCCTTTCTTAAAGACTTCTCTGTTTGGCTACCCTACTTTCTCTCCTCTGAAATACCCACTATCATTCTTGGTGACTTTAACATTGCTACTAACATTAACACCCCGACAACCACTCAACTTCTCTAACTAACCTTTTCTTTAGACCTAACACAATGGGAGCACACTCCCACTCACTCTGATGGCACCATACTAGATCTTGTGTTCTTTGCTTGTACACTTTGTACTTTCATTGTACACCAATAGCATAGCACACACATTAAATATTACATATTCAGTATTTTCAAAAAAGCTATTTGATGGGGAAAAAAAACAGCCAGTTGGACTTTTGTATTTATTATATAGTGATACTAGTATGCTGCCAGATGATATATTTATAGGAAGTCTGTGCTGGCAGATAAAGGTATGACAGAAGCCTTCAAATTTATTAGTGGTACACATCACCACCTCAACTGTCACTATAACAAGGTCTAACAGTCCGCCCTATACAATCAATTTGTAGCAGCCTTGTAATTCCACATCCTGGCTGTGTAAAGAGAGCCTGCATTCTTTTTTCTACATTATGACAAGCCAGAAGATGACAGTCATCTCTTTGGATTAGGTGGAATCCTGTGGGTTTATTTAAGGTGCACCACAAAGTGGTTTCTAACAACCATGGAAGGGGTGAGGGAAGACTAGCACATTAGTTTTCAGTACTCGGTACTTCAGTACTGCATCTTTAAATTTTTGGTAACATGAGTATACCTGCATTGCCATGCTGCGTTGAATGGCACCAATGCACTCGCTGCAAAGCACGGCAAGCACCACAGTGCACTGCGCTACAAAATTTGTAACACAAACTATGTTTAGGATGATTTGATGCACTGGCATCCCATTTATTTCAAGGGGCTGCCTTAACCTAACACACGTTAAAATGTGATATAACACGCATTTACACACTGCAAAAATATAAATAGGCCCTTAATGTTAATGTAAATG
>NW_017306271.1:0-14592 GCF_000935625.1 Nanorana parkeri | reverse complement strand
CCCCCTCCCCCCCCCCCATTACCCCCTCCTCCTAACACTTATCCTACCCAACACCTAACCCTTTTCCTACCTATATCCTTTACAATTAAAGGCTAATATACTTTATATTAACAAACTTCAGATCACACATTTCGTATGTTCTACAACTGCAGCCTATGCCAGGCAGTGCTTCACCTCTCGCCAATGCTGGCTGGCTGCAAGCTATTGAACAAGCATTGTTTTCTAAGACAAGGAATAATGAACCCCTGCAGGGACACAGGCTATCTGTTATTCTACATCATGTGGAGTATCTCATAGACCACTAGGCCTAAACATCAAGTGAAACAAAGCCTGACACAGCATAGAGAAAGTTGTTTAGCCTACAGCAGGGGTCTTAAACTCAATTCACTTGGGGGCCCCACTGGACACATGTTCTTCTCCCATGGGGGCTGCTTGTCAAATTTCATAAAATGTCATACTTTAAAACAAAATTGAACTAGATACGGTACCAATGTTGATGTCTGTGTGTGTTTATAATGTAAGTATATGTGTTTGTGATGGTTTCTTTGTATGCAATGTCAGTATATTTTTTGTGATGGTGTGTGTTTGTGTATTGTCAGGATTACTGTGAGTGATGTCGGTATGTGTGTTAATGTTTCTGTGTGTGTCATTAGTACGTATATTGTGTATGTGTGCAGTGTCAGTATACCTGTGTGTTTTTTTTCCCCACAGGTTTTAATTTTAATCATAGAGGACCAACAGATTCACACATTCACTCACACACAGAAATGCACACATACACAGAAATAGTCACACACGCAAAAATACGCACACAGAGAAATACACACACAGAGAAATACGCACACACAGAGAACTACGCTCACACACAGAAATACTCAAACAGAGAAATGCACACACACACACACACACATGGAAATACGCACACACAGAAAAATATGCACACAGAGAAATAAGCAAACACACAGAAATATGCACACAAAGAACTACGCACACACAGAGAAATATGCAAACAGAGAAATACGCACACAGAGAAATATGCAAACACAGAAATACGCACACACTAATACACATATGATAAAACACACACAGAAAAATACACCCCCCCCCCACACACAGAAATACACACACACACACACACACACAAATACACAATAAAAAACCCCTGCACACACAAAATAAAATAAAATAAAGAGCCCCCTCACATGCTAAAATTTTTCGCAAGGAGGAGGAACATTCCCTGGTGGTCCAGTGGTTGATTAGTACAGTTTGCACCTTTGGCTGGTGCAGACATTAACAATCCTTCTTTTCGGCCGGCATTCAGTGAAGGCTGTCAGAGCGCCGGCCGAAAAGGAACTTCTGAGTGCCGGCACCGCCAGGAGCAGGTATGTGGCCTGCATCCAACAGAGATGCAGACCGTGTAGCTGTTCCCACAAGTCAGGTACATGGTCCGGAATCCCTTACAACAAAAAAGTGAAGTAAAACTGCAGTAAAACTAAAAACAACTGCAGGTTTGCAATATAATGAAGTATACAAACAGTGCAACTGCAGCACAATGAAGTACAACTTCAGTACAAAAAAGTACATCTGCAGTACATTAAAGTACAACTGTAGGTTTGCAAAATCAGTGTTTCTACATCTGAGATAAAAGCAGTCATCGAAACCAAGCTGAACAATGAGGACAAGCTCTTCAAAAGACGCAACCTCCCTGAATAATGTGTAAAGAAATAGGGAATAAATGCATGATTTGTAAATAAACACTGCAAATACATTCAGTTTAACTCTCAGCCTGTTATTTAAAGTTTAAGAAAAGCAAAAATCACATTCACGGTTGCATTGCAGTTTGAGAAATTCATTGCTGTTTTGTAGCTTTATTATATTGCAGATGTGTGAAAATAAAACTTGATATTCTACATATTCCGGTTGTATTTCAGTGGTATTGTAAAACATTTTATTAGCATTGCACTTTAGTAGCATTATAATTAGGGATGTACCGATATGTCGGCCACCGAAACATATCTGAAAATGGCACTTTTGGCAAAATGCCGAAAGTGCAATATTTCTGCCGAAATAGCGGTGCACCTGTGATTTCTCTCCTCCATGCTGGGCGCTGCTCTGTGTCTCAGCGGGGAGGAGAGAAACTGTCACAGGTGGCCGAGCGCTGTGGGAGGAGAGCGCTGTGAGCGGCCGGCGTCTCTCCTCCTTGCGCCGCTCAGCCTCCTATCACAGATCAGGAGAGCGACCGTGTGGGCGGAGACAGCCAGTGCTGTCACAGGAGAATGGCCGGCGGTGCGGGGGAGGAGTGACCTGTCAGATCGAGCTCTCCTCCCCGCACCTAGGTCCGCCTCCTGTGACAGCGTGTGAGGAAGGAGCGCAAGTACAAACACTCAGCGATCAGTGATCACTGAGTGTTAGTAAACATAATCTCTCCTCAATTATTTACAGTATCCTCAATTATGAATGAATGGGAAGTGATCTACATCACCTCCTGTTCATTCATGATTATGGATATAGTAAAACATACTATATCCACATGTTATAAATGAACAGGAACACTCAGTATAGAGGATTCCTGTTCATTGATAACAAGGGCTGCAGAAAAAGAGATTGAGGACCTAAAATTTCCCCGAAGGCCCTAAAAGTAAAGTAAAACATAAAAATATTTAATAAAAATAAATAAATAAAATATAAAAAATGTAAAAGTTTCTAAAAAATTAATTTTTTAAAAAACATTTGAGAAAGTTAGAAAAAAAAAATTTTCGGTTTCGGCTCAACATTTTTTTTCATTTCGTGCACCTCTAATTGTAATTGTACTTTAGTTGTATTATGTACTGCAGAACTACCAGCGCTGTATCGCAGTATTATTTTAAAACTACTTCAGCTGTACTAGAATAATACTGCAATTATATTGCAGCTGCATTTTAGAAATACTTCACCTGTACTGAACTTGTATTGCAGTTGCATTTTACTAGTATTTTAGATGTACTGCAGTAATACTTCAGCTGCATAGCAGTAATACTGCCGTTGTTTCGTGTCCAAAAAAATTCATTTTGTAACAAAACTGCAGTATTACTTCTAAAAAAACTGCAGTATTTTTTTGCAAGGGATTGGCCGCATGGTACCGGCTCGTGGGCCGGAATTGGCCCACAAACCGGCACGACAGCCTAAAATAACCCTTAATGTATTTTCAGCACTGAAACTCAGAACCTAGTAATTTTAAAAAGTATTCCTTCACACTTTAAAAGTAACTCCTTAAAGAAGAACTTTACCCATATCTTTAAAATAACAACAAACAAATCTTTGGCAGTATTTAGTAATGAGAATCTACAAACACATACTTCTAGATAATTGCCGACTTTGTATTCTTTGCATATTATTTCTCTTTTCTTCCCCAGTCTTCAGACAGTGGCCATGTTAACTAAGGGTAGATTACTAGATCTCCCTTTACTTCCTAGAACTCTGGCACATGTGACCATGTACATCATCTCAGGGGATGAAAATGCCTTTCCCTGAGAGCTCACAAGATAACAGATGAGACTTCCCCAATGCTCTGCTGATGTAATCTTCCCGGGATGCAACGCTTTGGCACATTACATAAATTTGTGCCAGAACTGGACCAGGAAGTAGATAAGCTCTATTTGTAAGTAAATGAAAAACATGATTGATTAACTAATGAATGTAAGATAATTTACATTAGCATGCTGATGTGATTTTTAGTGAAAGGGGGTAAAGGTCCGCTTTAACACCCAAGTTAGTCTAACCATTAAAATAAACCTTTTAACAGCAAGTTCCTAACACTTAGGGCTTGTTCACACCATTGTGGTGCGTTAATCGCATGGTTCCGTGTGATTAACACTCTATTGCGCAACACACCTACCATGTGTTAACAGTGTGGGAGGTGCGTTACATTGCGTTGCCATTCATATGAATGGCACCCCAAACACACTTCCCGCCTGCTATGTGATCTACTGTACCACAACACTTGGTACCGCAATATCGCAATCAGTTTTATACTGAAATACTGCATGGATCTGGAAACAATACACAATGTACACCAAAATTCAAGTAACAACACACATGCCTCTGGTATGTAGAAAATAAATTGCTTAGTCTGTAGTTCAGCTTTAAGCATTCTCAACTGTGCAAACCACTGATTTTGTCAATGGTTCCCTATACCATCACCCGATTGTCTAAGTCCACATTTGTTGCACAATAAAGAAGATTTGGCCAAAGATCTACATTTGCATTTGCCTTCTGCAACTTCTGTCAGAAAGTTTTATGATTGATGAGGGCCAATGTAGGCACGTATGCCTGGATTATCCTGACTTTTATGAATATGCCCCTTAAATGAAGGCCCCTGTGAAGGAGAAATGTAGCTTTTGATTGAAAAAAAAAATGCAATGCATGTAAACTGCAGGCAGTTTTTATTTTCCGCTCACTTAGAAGGTTTATTTCAAACAAAACCCCATTACTGTGTTTACCCATCCAGTCATGTTTATGTCAAAAAGTAAACATGGATGACATGTGTCAAAATGCTTCAAAGACATTGCCTGCTGGAAGCCATCTCCTACACTTGTGCTGTAAGAAAGATTACCATATTTGATAACTGGGCCCCGACACCAGACCATCATGAAGGTCTAGCAAAAAAATGACAAACGCACTCAACAATTTGTCACCAGCTATACAGTAAGGTGCACCCGAAATGGGCTTTGAACAGTAAAATAGTAGAAAGGTATCATGGCACACTCATAAACCAGCATGTAAAACAACTTGTCTCACCACTAAGGTTAATAACAGAGGTTTGGATACACGTCTTCTGCAGAAAATGTGAAAGCCGCACAGCCGCGCCAAGGCACCTCTTATAGTGCGGTCCTAACTCTAAACTATGAGAGTCTCCATCTTGGAGCACATGGGGGCAGAAGATTTCAAATTGGGTGCAGGTTTGTCAGGAGGAAGCCCAACCTCCTTAAAGGCACAGGAACACACAAGGGCTCAATTTCAAATTGGATGCAGGTTCTCAGCTGCCATTGGGATGTGCGGGAGCCCTTGTGTGTGTGGCCCTCCAATCTTGCAAATCTGTGGACGGTGGGAGTGGAATAGTTTAGGTCAGGGGAGGGGAGCAAATGGAATAAGTGCACTTTGTCTGAAAGTGCACTTATTCTTTAAAGATAGGGCCCACACTTTGCAGAGGTGTGTTGGTGTGGCAATGTGGCATCACTTATATCTGCAAATGCAGGGTGTTTTCACACATGAAACACAGACTGAAAGACTAAGTCTTAAGACTAAGACTAAGATAAGTAACATATTTCTACCATATTTCTCTCCAAAGTGAGAGGGCCTTGAAGCTTACAGTACTGCCTAGTACAGCAATTCTCACCTGGAAGCATGCCAGCATACCATATCAAATGTAACAAGTTAGATACAACACAAAAAAAGCTTTCTGTCATTGTTTTTTTAACACATAGTACATATTATACATATTATAATTTTAGTGGGAATATATTATTTTCTTAGTTTGTTTTTACATATTAACACTTTATCATGTTTCACCTGTTTCATTTGGAGAAAGCAGCAGCTTCCATCTTGCAACCAATTAAGGTAATTTTCAAATTGCAGGGTACAAAGCTAACAGAACTAATTATAGAATTACGTGTTCTTTTCATTGTGCTACTCTTCTTCAATTAACCTCTACAAGAGAGCTTATAAATCACTGCAGCGAAAATAACACAGAGAAAACAGAAATGGGTTTGTGCATATTAGACATATGAAATTGTTTCAACAACAGCAAAACCTTTGGTACACGCTGCTTGAGCATAGACTAAAATATTAGTAGTCAATTAAATTATTGTTCCTACACCTGTACAGAACATGCAGAACATTGAGAAATATGATGTTGGTTTAGGCTACAGTCACACATCTGCATTTTCTTCAAACCAAATTCCAGGAAAAATTAATACTAGGTGTGTAAATATTCATTACAAATCTTACCTAGCAGCATGCTGGTTCCTACACAGAACACCGTTCTTCTAGGGACTGCGGGAAGTGAGGGAAACAATTTTAACATTAAAGTGCTTCGGCCGCATGAAACGTCCTTGGTCACTACTTAGCCATTCACAAAATGCCTTGAAATTTTTCAAAGAATAAAAGGTGTTCTGTTATTGGAGTAGGGGGGGGCAGAATATGAAATCATCTCTCCTGGCTAGCTGGTAAAATCGCTATTAGAAACGGGTCAACGGGAGCCATATACAAATTCACATTGCATGCTTTAGAGCCGTGGTTCTCAACTGCTGGGTCGTGACCCAAAAGTGGGTCGCGACCCCATATTCAGTGGGTCGTGGCATGCTGTCCACTGCACTAGGTGGCATGTTCCTCTGCCTCCCCCTTAGAGCAGCACTGTCAGTTCTCGTGTCTAGCAGCCATTCAAAATATGCTGCCTGGCACCGAGTGTCAGCTTGCGTTAGGGTGAGCTGGGGGTATGGCCGCGAGGGAGCTCCATCCATACATGCATTGCTTACAGCTCCCTCGCGTGACCAGAGTGACATCACATTCTGGCTCCCGGCACCTCTATAGGGAGTGCAAGGGAGCTATACAAGCAGTGCATGTATGAATGAAGCTCCGTCACAGCACAACAGCCCACACTGAAGCCCTAAAATTTTTCTGGGAGTGTGCATGTGTGTGTGAGAATGTCTGTGAGTGTGTGAGATTGTGTCTGTGGTTGTGTGTGTCTGTCAGTGTTTTAATTGCAAACTACCATGCAATTGCACCTACTGTTCGTTCTGGTGCATGAGGTGCGTTGCGTTGTCATTCATTTGAATGGCACCCCAGCACACCTGCCACCCACAGTTTGATCGTCGATTGCATTGGACCAATGCCATGTGTTTCAGTTTGGTGTGACTTGGGTCACGACTTATTGACTAGGAACAAATGTGGGTCTTGAGGTTATACAGGTTGAGAACCACTGCTTTAGAGCAACTACCTGAGCTATACAGTTTGGGCATAAAACTTAGACATCCAGCACAGCTTTCCCTTCTACCCCAGTGTCAAAGGAGAGCCCAATCTAGATCCAACTTTAGGAGAAGGTCCCCAACTAAACCATAGATCACAGTAACAGCAGTCGCCTTCCACATATTGGTTGATGGCACATTTTGCCTGGTTACTCTCAGGAACCGCAGACCATCACATCACTCTGACCTTAGCACACAACACCCTGATGCACCCTCTCATCGGTCCTGCTTTAACGCCAGGAAACTGACATGGCACTGCTCCCACATACCAGATTGCTTACCTGTTTACAACTGTCTGACTGTATATCAAATTTCTATCTTACTGGGCACACCTTACAAGAATCCCATGGGCACTAAAACCAACATGGCTGCCAGCCACTCCACTGTACCACAGCAACGTTGCAGGGGGAATTTAACAGTATGAACATTTCTGGTTCTCAGTAATAGATGCTTGAATCAGCACTGTACACTCCTATTGTAGCACTGTTTGAAGGTTTCCTTATGCCACCAGAGCGCTGGGTTCCTGTCCATAAGGGCCATGCTACCTAGGCGGTATTTGTGGCTAGACCCGCTCTGCACGTCCCCAGGGACTGGTGAATTGTTTTTTAGACTGCTTGATTCAGCATCCTCAAACTTAGAACCTGAGGAACGCTGTTTATTGGGTCAGTGAACTGCCAGTCTGTTAGCACATATCTGATTTTGGCATTCTTGAGCGGTTCATAAAGTTGCAAATAAGCAGCAAACACCCGAAAAACTTTTTCCATAGCCAGTAGGAGAAACACAGAGCGTATTTATGAAATGTCCTCACAGACACTAAGACGTGGCTCTCTGACAACTCTTTTGACAAGTCAAACCCAGAATTCTTGTTGTACATGAGGTGTATGATGAGATAGTTACCCAAGGGAGCCCCATCCTAATATCCTGAACAGACAGACACTCTCTTCACCATATATTTTCAGACCCTTCTCGTCATGACTGACCTAGGACACTCATGCATTCAGCTCTTGGAAATCAGTCTGGGTTTTCCTTCATAATCAACATTAAACACCTGAAGCGCCCCTCACCTACCTTTGTTTTCACCTTCTTCTTCTTCTCCAGGAGTCAGGCTACAAACACATGAATAGATGGTACAGGGTCCTCATGATGCTAAATAAACTATTTCCTGATGTTCCTGATTACTGTACACGAGCTGACACCCTCCCCTTCTCCCATTCCCCCTACTTCTTCCCCATGGATCCCTAAGCCTAACCCATCATTCCTTTTTCGACCCACCTCTCCCGTCCTTTTACTCAATACTGCTTTCATTTGTTCTTTTACCCCCTGCGCTATAACACTCATTCTAGTATTACAACATAAAGGTCCCCAATGATACCACTGCCCACATCATACTTAGCAGTATTACCAATGTGGAACAGCATATATACTCTTATTTCTCTATTTATTTTTGATATATATATAGCACCGACAATAAACGCAGCACATCATTTAAATGTTTTATTGTAGAAAAGCTAACATGACAGCAACTGTAATTTAAAAAAATATAGATGGAGTGGACTGCATTGGCATTCAAGAGCTAAAATAGATTACGAAAGGCATATCGCCACAGTCTGTAAGAAGAACCCAAAAAATTCTTCCAATATATAAACAGTAAACAAGGTAAGAAAAGAGCGGATGGGCCCAATAAAAGATGGGAACGGGAGATTAATCACAAAACAACAGGTAGAAGGCTGAGGTATTAAATTCATTTGTCTCCTCAGTACACACTCAGGAAAAAGACAGGTTTAATGGAGATAAGAATGTGAGTTGCTTGGTGCGTAAGATACCGCAGTGGTTAACGGTCGCTGGGGTTCAACAAAGACTTGAAAAACGTAATGCAAATAAATCATTAGTACCAGCTAACCTGCACCCTAGGGTTCTTAAAGAGCTCGGCAGGCTATAGCAAGACCGTTACTCCTCATTTTCAAGGACTCCTTAATGAGTTGGAGGGTACCAAGTGACTGGCGTAAAGCTACGGTAGTACCAATATTCAAAAAAGGTTCAAGATGCCAACCTGGGAACTACAGACCAGTCAGTCTAACATCAATAGTATGCAAACTAGTTGAGGGGATGATAAAGGACAATTTGGTTTATTTCGTTTGTGATCAAGGTATAATAAGTGATAATCAGCATGGATTTATGAAGTACCGTTCTTGTCAGACCAACCTACTAACATTCTACGAAGAGGTGAGTATAGATCTGGATAGAGGAAACCCAGTGGATGTAGTGTATCTGGATTTGCAAAAGCATTTGACACAGTACCGTATAAACGCTTAATACACAAGCTGAGATCTATGGGCATAGATGAAATGGTGTGCACAAGGATAGAGAACTACCAGGAACGTGTCCAGAGAGTACTGATAAATGGCTCTTTTTCAAATTGCTCTAAGGTTAAGAGTGGCGTGTCTCGGGGTTCTGTACTAGGCCCAATACTATTTAACCTGTTTAATAATGATATGGGGGAGGGTGTTAATAGCCATGTTGCTGTGTTTGCAGATGATACTAAAATTGGTAGGGTAATAGACACAGACTTAGACATTACAACATTACAGGCAGATCTGAATGAAATAGGGGTCTGGGCAACTAAATGGCAGATGAGGTTTGATGTTGAAAAATGTAAAGTAATGCACTTTGGTGTTAAAAACAGGCAAGCGGAATACATACAGGTGAAACTCGAATAATTAGAATATCGTGCAAAAGTAATTGCAGTAAGTGCTGCAAAAGGGGCCCAAACCAAGTACTGAGTACATATGCATGCTTGTACTTTTCAGAGGTCCGATATTGTTCTATGTACAATCCTTGTTTTATTGATTGCATGTAATAATCTACTTTTTTGAGGTTGTGGATTTGGGGTTCTTGGGGTTTTCATGAGCTGTAAGCCATAATCATCACAATTATGACAAATCATGGCTTGAATTATCTTGCTTTGCATGTAATGAGTCTATCTCATATATTAGTTTCACCTTTTAAGTTGCATTAGTGAAATAAATGAACTTTGCACGATATTCTAATTATTCGAGTTTCACCTGTATTAATGGGAACTCCACTAGGGAAGTCAGAAATGGAAAAAGATTTGGGTGTCATAGCAGAGTACTGTCTTGCATTAAAAAGGGAATGTACTGTGGAGACAAAGCAATACTTTTGCCACTGGTTCAGCCTCATTTTGAGTATGCGGTCCAGTTTTGGTCACCAGTCCACAGAAAAGATGTCCTTGAGCTAGAGAGAGTCCAGAGAAGTGCAACTAAGCTAATTAAGGGGCTGGAGGACCTAAGCTATGAGACAAGGCTGTTAAATTTAAACTTGTTCACGCTGGCAGTGAGGCGATTAAGAGGAAACATGATTTTGCTGTACAAAATGTTTAGTGGTGATGGCAACATCAGCAATAAACTTTTCACTGTAAACTCCCTAAGAAAGACTGGAGCCACCACCTAAAATTGGTGGAGAAAAGTAGACATGTGCACTTCGGACGAAATTCGGTAGCGTTCGCACGAACGTTCGTTTCGTTTTCTGTTCTTATTCGTTTCTTATTCGTTTCTTATTCGTTTGCAGCAAAAGTGACATTTGAGTGGGAAAAAATATTTTTCTCCTTCTCTAATGTCACTTTGCTCCAACGAACGGAACGAATAAGAAACTTATACGAACAGAAAACGAAACGAACGTTCGTGCGAACGCTACCGAATTTCGGAAATGGAAATTCGGATTCGTTTGCATTCGTTATGTCTGTAATTCGGAATTCGGATACATCCGAATGTCCGAATTTACGAAAATTCGTCCGAATTTCGATTCGGAACGAAACGAATCGCACATGTCTAGAGAAAAGATTTATCCACAAAAGGCATAGGGGCTTCTTTTCAGCCAGAGTGGTTACATTTTGGAACTCGTTGCCACAAGCAGTGGTAGCTGCAAAGAATATTGATTCATTAAAAAATCAATTAGATATGGTCCTCAGAGACCGTAACATACAGGGGTACAGGTACTCTTAAATACTCGACTACAAAGGGACTCATATACACACGCACGCACAACTCACACACAGACACACAAAGGTTGAACTTGATGGACCTGTGTCTTTTTTCAACCTCAAATTCTATGTAACTATGTTGTTTTTTAGATGGCAAAGAGTTCATTGCTGACTGTGATATCTTGGTCAAATGATTAGCTCTGATATTTCTGTATTCCAGAAGGAAATGCTGCATAAAGATATATACTTGATACGTGATACTTTAGTAAAGAATTTTCCAAGAAAAAAAATAGCTGAATTTTCCTGTCAACACAAACTGAAAGCTCACTGACCGAGGCTCAAATACACCTCATCTCTATATAGCATTTCTTAATGTGAAAGATGAAATATAATAGGGGGCTGCCATTATTTACCATTTCTGTAAATGTCTGTTGACTATCTTGCTGATCGAATGGCTTTATTAAGCGAAATTTGGGGACTGCTAATGGTGACCTCCATATAAAATACTAGCGGTCTGACTATCATGATGATCCAATAACTTTAATATTTTGAGTCACTGACCCAAAAGAAGTATGCAGAAAAAGAAAGCTGAAGACAAGTCTGTAATCCTTATGTACTTGTCTTGTGACACCAACTTAATATATTCTGGGGCCTGCCACTGCTGACCTCCCCTATACTTACAGTATACAGTGGCTTTAGTTCTTTGTAAGCCACTGACAGGTAGAAAGATTAGGAGCTGCAACTTCAGTCTGACATTTGTGACTCACAGGCTTGTTTCAGGCCGATATCTCAGACAGCATTGAAGCCAGAGATAGCCAGGCAACTCATATTTTCTGTAGTGGGTCAGGAATGGCATAATTTTTACTGGTCTCAGAGAAGGTTTCCTTTAAAAGAAAGTGTTTTTCCACTTTTACAGTCAATTTTGAGACACCCTCAGTGTATGTTCATTATCAGGTATCAGGGTTTTTCACTAAAGGGTGAAGGGTTTGGACAAGGCAGGAGAAGTGAACAATCTAGGACAAAATAGCTGATTTGGAAATATTCTCCAATTCAGCTCCCTTTCCAGTTCAGCAATGTTGTCCTGGATTGTTCACTTCTCCTGCCATCTCCTAACTCTTCACCCTTTTGTGAATAACCGTGTAAGATTCTTATGCTGGTCAGAGTATGTGTTTCCATTCACCCAGCATAAATAAAAATAATAATAATTGTAACAAATCTTTCTAGGTTTCTAGCTATTTCTCTGTAGCAGGATCATACATAGGACTGCAAGCTATTCTAAACAAGTTTAAAGTGCAATTAGGGGGACAAACTTTGTTAGGACAGGGTTCTAAGCTAGTTTACAATTTATAATCAGTTCTGCCAGCACGGTAGAGACAGAGATAATTATGGTAAACATAATTCCACAGCCCCCTCCTGAACATTACTTAGAAGGGGAAAACTAGGTAGCAATTTTAAGGAACTTAACTTTAAGTAAGTAAACAGGTAGGCAGCAATTTTTAAATATTGTTTTAGTCATAAGTTATGCTATGTGAATGAGAACATGCTAGAAATATAAAGTAGGTGCTATCCCAAGTTGGCTGCAAAAGCGGAAATGCACTTTAAAACAGACTTATCTTTTTCTATGCTGCGAAAAATTAGCTGCTGGCACTTACCATAAATTGAGTAAAAGTATGTTGTTTGTCATGTCTGCCAAGTCTCCCGCAATTGATTGCGTTGTTTGTATGACATTAGTTTAAATGAAAGATGCTACACAAGAGATTTTCAATATCAGGGAAAGTAATGGCAGTGAATCTCCTCTGTAGACTTGAATGTGAGTAGAAGATGAGTCACCCACTCTTTCGAGAATTACCTCATGAGCCTTATCTTTCAGCGACTGCCCAAACATCTCCCATAGTAGCACTGAACAGCAATTTTGTCTCAAGGAGATTTCATCCATCTGTGAGATGAGAATGACTTGTTATAGCTCCAGCCAAAGCAGCCTACAGACTGCAGCTATGCCACCACCATATTATGCTAGATTTAGCTGCTGAATTATTGCTCTAATAAAGTAGCACTGCCCAAGCATGCGCATTCACATCAGCAGTATATCCATGTTTGTTCTATGATGGGGATGGGATCAGGATGCTCTAGTGACATCCCAGGCCTCTAGTGAAGGAAATCAATTGTGACTGTTCAGGAAAAATCCATCCTTGTTGATCAGCTCTTTCCTCAATAAAATGACAACAGAGTAATGTTAGCCCTGACCAGCCTTTAAACTCATGGTTCTCAACTGTTGGATGGCAACAACGTGCTCCGTGGGTTGCCTTCCTGTGAGCTATGTGAGAGGCACCTCAGCCTAGCGCAGCACTTTTAGTTCTTGTGCCGGGCAGCTATTCAAAATATGCTGCCCAGTGCCCGCTTGAGGTGGGGTGGGCTTGGGTTATGGCTGTGAGGGAGCTACACCCATATGTGCATTGCTTACAGCTCCCTCACGTGCCCTGTAGAGGTGCCAGGAACGGAGTGACATCACATTCTGGCCCCATCACCTCTACAGGGTGCACAAGGGAGCTGTACAAGCAATGCACATATGGATGGAGCTCCATCACAGCACAGCAGCCCACACTGGATCCAGGCTCAGGGTACACTCCAGTTCTTGTAAGGTAGGGAGACTGGGTGGAACTTAAAAACGAATAAACATTAATTTTTTTTTTTAGTGTGTATGTGTGTGTCAGAATGTCTGTGAGTGAGTGAGATTGTGCCTGTGGTTGCTGGTCTCTCATCACAGTAGTACAGTGCATTAATCGCATGCGATTAACGCACTGTACCACACAATCGCACGTACCACGCGTTCTGATGTGGGAGGTGCGCTGCGTTGCCATTCATTTGAATGGCATCCCATATGCACCTCCCGCCCGCACCAGGACGCGTGGTACCGCAATGCCGTGTGTTCCAATGCGGTGCGACTTGGGTCACGTCTTAAGACCAAGGACAGATGTGGGTCCTGAGGTTACATAGGCTGAGAACCACTCCTTAAAACTTTTCCAATACATCTGTAAAAGTCTGATGGCTGTAGGCATTGTATACTCCTAGCCAAAACTTTTTTATTTTGTAGAGGAACCCTTTCCAAGTTTTTATGCTGTCTGTAGCCCCATGTGTTACTGAACTAACAACAATTCCACCAGTAGTTAACTAAAACTGAGAGGTTTCATTTTCCCCAAATTTCTATGCAAAGCAACATTTTAGAGTAATGCACTTGGAGTCCAGGGGAAAGGTGAAATTAAAGTGACATTAAACCCTCAGATTTTTTAACATAAACCAATACTGTAATGTGTGCCTTACTGTAATCCATGGTGGTTTCCCTTCCCTTTTCAGCTCAGGGCCTCTTCCTGAAGTGCTGGCTCAGATTACAAACCCATACAAACGGATACACAGACACCGTGGGGTTGATTTACTAACCTCACAAGCACGCCACAAACACGCCATGCAAAAACACGCCGACTGCGCGCGCGCACGCGCGTATGCGCTTGACGCGGAAGCGTATGCAGGTTATACAGATGCTTGTAAAATACTACCTACGCGCGCGCATGGCGTGTTAAAATGCTGAGGATTCAATAG
>NW_017306270.1:6500135-6513821 GCF_000935625.1 Nanorana parkeri | reverse complement strand
GCGGCGTGGCATGGAAGCTATCAGCCTGTGTCACTGCTGAGATGTTCAATAGCGGCCTTCAGCTCTTCTGCATTGTTCGGTCTCGTGTCTCTCATCTTTCTCTTGGCTATGCCCCACAGATTCTCTATGGGGTTCAGGTCAGGCGAGTTTGCTGGCCAATCAAGCACAGTAATACCACGGTCACTGAACCAGGTTTTGGTGCTTTTGGCAGTGTGGGCAGGTACCAACTCCTGCTGGAAAATGAAGTCAGCATCCCCAGAGAGCTCGTCTGCGGAAGGAAGCATGAAGTGCTCCAAAATCTCCTGGTAGATGGCTGCGTTGACCCTGGACTTAATGAAGCACAGTGGACCAACACCAGCAGATGACATGGCTCCCCAAATCAACACAGACTGTGGAAACTTCACACTGGACTTCAGGCATCTTGCAGTGTGTGCTTCTCCATTCTTCCTCCATACTCTGGGTCCTTGGTTTCCAAATGAGATGCAAAATTTGCTCATCAGAAAAGGGGACTTTCGACCACTGAGCAACAGACCAGGTCTGTTTTTCTTTAGCCCAGGTAAGACGCTTCTGACGTTGTTTGTTGTTCAGGAGTGGCTTGACGAGGAATACGACATTTGAAGCCCATGTCCAGGATCCGTCTGTGTGTGGTGGCTCTTGATGCACTGACTCCAGCCTCAGTCCACTCCTTGTGAAAGTCCCCAACACTTTTGAATGGCCTTTTCCTGACAATCCTCTCCAGGCTGCGGTCATCCCTGCTGCTTGTGCACCTTTTTCTTCCACACTTTTCCCTTCCACATAACTTTCTATTAATGTGCTTTGATACAGCACTTTGGGAACATCCAACTTCTTTTGCAATTACCTTTTGAGGCTTTCCCTCCTTATGGAGGGTGTCAATGATGGTTTTCTGCACAACTGTCAGGTCAGCAGTCTTTCCCATGATTGTGATTCCTACTGAACCAGACTGAGAGACCATTTAAAGGCTCAGGAACCCTTTGCAGGTATTATGGCTTAATTAGCTGATTAGAGTGGGACACTTTGAGCCTAGAATATTGCACCTTTTCACAATATTCTCATTTTCTGAGATTGTGGATTTGGGGTTTTCATGAGCTGTAAGCCATAATAATCACAATTATGACAAATCACGGCTTGAATTATCTTGCTTTGCATGTAATGAGTCTATCTCATATATTAGTTTCACCTTTTAAGTTGCATTAGTGAAATAAATGAAATTTTGCACGGTATTCTAATTATTCGAGTTTCACCTGTGTATATATATATATACACATACATACAGTATATATATTATTTAGATTCCTGGTGCTTAACTGGTGGGTCATGACCCAAAAGTGGGTCACAGCCCTGTGTTCATTGAGTCGCGGAGTGGAGGGTTGGCACGTTCCATTCTTCTCTGGGCAGTGGGGGGTTGGGATGTAAGGGGACCACAATCAGTAGGGTATTGCCGATGCATATGCAAGGGTCTCAGGCAGCCTGGGAGGGCTCAGGCCACAACCAAGGTGTTTTTACTCTATAGTGAAATTATCACAACTCCTTGGAACAGCCCAGGCCCTCCCTATACAGAAACAGCTACTTGGTACCTTCCTGTGTAGTGACATGAAGGTTTTTTTCTCTCTTCAGGAGGCGGAGCTGCAGCATGGTTATTTTAAGTTATAATTACACTGCCACACCAAAGAAACTGTTTAAAATGAGCATATATGCAGTGTGGAATACTGCACAAGTTGTTTTGTGGAACAAATTATGTTTTGGAAATTAAATTATTTTTGGTTCGTGACAAAAAAGGACAAAAGTGGTTCCTGAGGTTACACAGGTTGAGAACCACTGATTTTGATTTACTGGTGATAGAGGAAGCAGAGGAAATAATAATTCTACATTCTGTTCTTTGCCTGCTTTCACTACCTACAAGCTAACAAAGCAGAGAAGGAAACATTTTAACACCAACAACCAGTCGGTACTTTTACCGCACTTCATTAAAGTAGCATTAAACTCTCACAGATTTTGAGAGTAATGCACTCTGATGAGCAAAATTAACCTTCCCTTATAAATAATTTGTTTATATTTGTGCCCAATGACTCACAGTTCCTTTACTACAAAGCTGCTGCATGCTGAACTTCCTATCGGGGAGAGAGCAGACAGGCAACATCACCTGGGGCTGGTCCCATAGGAAGGCAGAGTCCCCAGCTGCTGTCATTAGGGGTGGAGGCAGAAGGAAGGGGGTGCATGGGCGTGGCTTGCCATCCCTAGGCTTCAGAGCTGTGTGTTCGTGCTGGCGCACATAGTGCAGGGACTGTAAGCCAGGAGCATGCACAAAAGGGTGGCTCCATACGACCCTGAAAGGCAATGGAGCCAACCTGAAACTAGAAACCTGTTGCAGTGAGCTTGTGACAGCTCAATTAAAAAGACATACAAGATGTGAAAGAAGAATAAGGAGCAGATCAGGTAAGTGTAAGGCAAGCTGCTGTAATAGTTAATAAAAAGTTAGGGTTTAGTAACACTTTAAACTGACTGTTGGTATTCACTAGAATGGCCGCTTCTCACTGTGCTGTGATGAGAAGCCAAACATGACTTTCTGCTCCTCATCACAGCTACATAAGCTGCTCGACATCTAATACATTTAAAAGGAGAACCATGGGGTTAAGTCTTTTCCCCATAGTTCTCCTTAGGGTAACGGGAGGACACACACTAGCGTCCTCCCGTCACCCTAGGCTCACTATACCGCGAGCTGTAGCTCTCGGTATACTGAGACGCCGCAGCTGAAGCGGATCCCGACAATTGTGCCGGGATCCGCCCAGCTGCGTGACTGACAGCTTGCTCTGCCTATCTAGAGGCAGGGCCCGCTGTACCCGCCCCCTCCCCCATCCGTTCCGCCAGTCAGCGCTGGCAGATCGGATTGGGGAGGGGGGAATCCAGCCTCTCCCCTGTCACGGCAGAGAGCCGTGACAGGATCGAGAGGTGAGCGAACGCCGGTATGTGTTCGCTCACCTCCCGATCCACTGAGCCGACCTGTGACAGTCTAATTGTCACAGGTCGGCTAGAACTATGAGGTGAGTGAAAAGCACTCACCTCATAGTTCTCCTTTAATAAACTGACCCCATTCTTATAAAATTAGCTAATGGGGTCGACCAAAGGAACAAAAGTCTGAACACTTACAAGACATTTAGGCTATACCTGAGCTCTTGGTGCTGAATGCACCTGACACTGGTACAAAACCAAGCATACACACACTCTGTTGCTCTTGTGTGCAGGACATATCATGCATGGATAACGCAGGGCCCCTATTTAATAGGTCGCGCAAAGAAAGGGGATGATAGTTACATAGTTACATAGTATTTGAGGTTGAATAAAGACATGAGTCCATCAAGTCCAACCTATTGCGTGCATGTGTATGGTTCTGCCGATGTGTGAGGTATGTATAGATCCCTGCGTCATCTCATCTAAGAGTACCTGTACCCCTGTATATTACGGTCCCTCAGGAAATCGTCCAAAAGCATTTAACTTCTGCAACCAATCAGATTTCAGTTTATGGCAGACAAACATATTACAGAATACTTTTAATTCAAAGAAATGGTCTAGTAAACTCAAGTTCCATATAATTTAACTATTCCAAGGCAAGTATTTTTTATAAAGTTATACATTAGTGGAATATTTAGAGGCTAACAATTAGTGTTCCCAGTGTCTTTTTAGCAGTGTAAAGTAGTAATTGAACACAGGCTGAAATAGGCAACAGTTTTTTTAGCAGGGGGACTGAAAAGGGAGGCTGAACTCAGCAGGGTAGCTGGAATTAGACTTTAGGAAACCTGTAGGAATAAAATGAGAAGTCTGTGCAAACTTAACTGGAGCATGTAACAGTTACAGGAAGCAGGGGACTGGTTCCAAAAACATCATTCAAAAGGAGAGTTACTGGGAGCAGAAAGTAAGGCCAGTGTCGCTGAATCTAATTTACATAGCAATAGGGCAGATTTAAAAAGTAAGCAGCTTGAGGAGAGAACATTATTGAAAAGGGATGGGGCCAGTGAGAAGGAAACTCCAGCCGAATGTAATCATTGAAAAGGTGAACAGCACAGGGCACACTATAACTCCTCTGTTCAATTAAAGATTGAATCTAAAATAAAAGCATGCAATATTAAAAGGCTATTAAGAGGCTATAACATATTGTAAACAAGAGGATAATATGTAAATTACAGTTGTAGTTTCCATACAATATATTTATTTGGTATACAAGACAAATGTAAATGAGACAGAATGACTTCTGTCATCCTATCATTGGACTTAGTTAGCATAGCTGCTGAGGGGCTTCAACTTTCCACATAGCCTGGCCTTGCATGCACCTGGCCACGCAAGATACTTGTTACCAGCAACTCCAGGCTATGTAGGATCAACTTGCCACGGTCAGCTAGGTACCCAGTATCAAAAAGGTTTTCTACGCAGTACAGCTACAGAGCTACACATGATGACAGTTGGTATAGAGCAAGGTGCTGCTTTGACAGGCTGCCATCTCTGCATTAGTGTCTGGTACTATCTAGAACCAGACATCTAGCAATAGAGAGAGGGACAACGAAACATTTGCAAGCACAAGGTGTGCTATTAAAACTGACATCCCATGCTCTACTCTGTTAGCTTGGGGTAGCACAAAACACTAAAATAAAATTGGAAAACTTTAGATACTACTATGTCGCTGGCTCTGGAAAACAGTCACTGTCGAAATGCCTGCTGAGTGGAGCAAGGCTAGACAATTTTGGGTGGCAAAGATGCTTTCCTGCCCAATGATGTGATGGTACCACGGTTGAAGACAATAGTTTCAGAGGTGGAGCCTAGCACTCAAGAAAAGACAACTTTATTTAGCATAATAGGGCCTGGAGCCTGACACCAATACTACTTTAAAACGATTTAACATAGTTTAACCTATAAATAAATATTTTTGATGTGTACCTGTTTAAGAATATACCATTTACATACAGTTTCAGTCTAATGACCCAAAGCAGGCACGCAAATTGTCCTAGAAATGGTTTATCATTGCTTTTTAAAGTTGTCTTCTAGTATGTATGGGCTCCCAATCATGTAGGTGTATGCTGATCATCAATCATGTGGTTAGTCACTGACTCCAGCTATTTTTCTCAAGCTGCTCTGGTTAGCTATACATTTATGCAGAGAAGGGTGCTCAGCTATCCATCTACACAGCTTTTTTGCGATCATAATATGTTGGAACAGAATGAGAAGTGTTCAATTCTTTCACAGTGGTGACTTCGTGTACCACTTACTACAAAATGGGGGGGAAGAGGTGCAGTTTCAATACATATCTAGGGGGGCATTAAATGCAACCCTGGCTAAAGGCTGTAGCTTTCTTTTCTTGCCGAATCACCCTAAATAGAAGCCTATCAAAGTGAAGCCAAGTGTTCCCATCATCTCCCCCTGTATTTCTCAGAAGAACCAAAACACAGTATCATGTGACAAGATGCTCCAGTCTAATTCAAAGCATGGTTAGGCAATCTGAATGTGACCGGAATGCATAGGAGTCAAAACCTTTTTTTTTAAACTCAGGTTAACTGCAAATAGACGATTGTTTTGACTTTAACATAGTTAAAGTGTTAACCAGATTTCATCAACAGCTATTGGATTGGTTAAAGCTGCTGTCTAAAATCACTCTTTATTACAGAAATAATCAGAAAATGTGCCCTCTCATGAACTGTAAATCAGGGCTGTAGCTACCATTGGGCGAGTGAGGCACTCACCTTAGGCGCAGCTGAGAAGGGGCACAGCCAGTGGCGGCCTGGCTGCGCCCACTCACCCCTGTTTCCATGGCAAGCACAGGGAGCCATGGCAACAGGGGAGCCAGGCAGCCAACACAGCCACGTCTCCAGTTTCTCCTCAGATCCCCGCTGCTCTCCCCTGCCTGTATGGGCAGAGGCAGCGGGGATCCGATAAGAAATGAAGTGCTGCAGCCGGCTGCAGAAAAAGATTGAGGACTCCATGTCCGAATTTTTCTTTTTTATTTCAAAAGTGAAATGCCAGGGGTCTAATATTTCCCCAAAGCCCCCCAACTGTAAAAAAAAACAAAACAATGTATAATAGAAATTTTTTTTTTTTTTAAAACTACCCCCCGCACACACACACACTGATGCACACATAGTACTAGACATGTGAAAAGACTAACATTTGTCCCGGACGAAATGAACGGAAACTAAAAATGTTTTCATTCGTTTCGTCAAACAAAACACATTTTTATGCTATGTTGGATTTGGCCACCGGTGCATTCTGCGCATGCACGCTGCCATCCTGGAAGCAGGGTGCATCAAACGGGTGACATGACACGTCTGTTTGGGGGGGGCAATTTTCTGTTCTTGCCTCGGGCGCAAAAGGAGCTAGCTACGGCTCTGCTGTAAATCACAGGACCAGGTTGATGGCTAAGTAAAGATGTTTTGGATGGTCTCTTGCATGATCTGCACATTGTTGGTGAGCGTAGTGAGACCCTAATATTGGAAGCCGCCATGTGTATAGCAAACAAGTACAGCTGCCTCTAGTCTTCCTTTGCTGATGGCAATACAAGTAGAGCCAAATACTGCAATGCTTTCCAAACTGTAAGGCACATACAAATCACTGATGTTACACATAGCCATTCACAAAAAGGGACATGGTAACTTAAACCAAGGATGTGAACCTTTATGGCTCAAGTAACCATGGTTGGGATTAGATGTGCTGACTGTGTTGGACGTAAAGGTACAACTGAATAATCAGTGTCACTTTGTAGGTAGGTGGTTCACATATCTTACAAGGATCTCTCAATTCTCAGCAAAAAGGATCAGGGGTCATACTCAGACATGCCAAAAGTTGCAATAGAGATACATGAATAATGCATGAAAAATCCTGACACAAGGATTGGCGGGCAGTATATATACACTATAGTTAATGGCCAAATCCATCCAAAACAAAGCAATTCCTTTTTTGGGTAGGCACAAGCAAGTTAAATTACCAAACGCGAGATTATACCACACAGAAGCTGCATTTATAAGGCCATAATGAAATGTTATTAAGTTTCTCTTTTGTCTTACCTTATTAGGAATCCATCAGGAGTGTTTAGTTTCAACTGGCTTTCTAATGGCTGTGAGCTATGAGTATAAGCAGTAATGTGAGTGGTGACATGTCACCAATCAAGTCACCAAAAGTGGTATGAGACAGATGTATGATTAAATGTGCTGACAACAACACAAGTAATATTTTGGTTTTGGGTAGAGTTGGCCCTCAAACAAACCATCAGCATCTTGAGAATGTAGGAGTTAAAAAGATGCATTCGTTGCTGTTTTTGTATATCTACTAAATCACTACTCTGTTGACAGATGCAATATTTGCTTGTAGCTGGATGTGTTTGGATGTGTTAGGGTTCTGGGGAATGTATTCACCCTTCTGGAAGTTAAACTGGTAGATGCTGACTCAGGCGGAATTTACACTGAAGTCTGGCACTCTTCTACTGGCAGGTAGTGTAAGCAAACAAAGAAAGTGAATTTAGATCAAAAGGAAAAAAAATCCAGCACCCTTAAGGTCTGGCCATTCTCGAATCCCTTCTGATCTTAAAAGGATACTTTCCCAGGGACCTGCCACCAAGTGTGTGAGTTTCTCTTTGGTAATAGTGATATTTGTTTTCAAAGTGTTATAACATCTAAACAGAGGACTCACACAGGTGTACAAACTCACCTTTTTGACCTATTTTACAACTTTTTTGGAGTAGCTCCAAGTAAGCTCGCAGTGGCCAGTTAATGGTAATGCTGGAAGGACAGATACTGAAATGGTACAATATTGGATTTTACACCTGATTAGCACAGTTCACAATGCAGAGGAAGAAGTTCGGTACCGGGGTAGGATGAAGATCTCCACTATGGTAAGGTTTTTGTGAAATAAGGTTGGGAGATAGCAGCCTGCATAACAAGAGCTTGGCGCTTGAGGGTTCAATGGCCTAATGCAAGGATCTGGTAATGACTGGACTAAATGAGGCTAGTAATCAGAATGGACCAAGCTTTCTCTTTGGATTTTAAAAATGAAAGGCACAAGCAGATATCTTACAACCTGTATTTTTTAATTGAGGTATCTGGCCATCCATGTTTTTTTTTTAGCTAGTTATTAGTTAGTTGTTAGTATAAAAATGCTGTTCTTCCCTGGCAAATGCCTGAAATGCCAGACGTTCCGACCAGACATTTTGAAAACGACCTAATTTAGGTTAATCTCTTGAATAGTGCCTATGCTATGCATTTAATAAATTCTCTATTTCAGCATTGGATGACTAAATTGTCATGAGATCTAGCCGCCCATGGTAAGTCCCAAATGTGACTGGTATGGACATTTGGCATGCTTTTTGACAATCTATATGGTGCAGATGTCAACATAAGCAGGTACACAACTATCCCAAACATCCCCCATCAGTGATTATGGTTTTTGACTATCTTTATGGTGCAGATGTCAACATAAGTACACCGCCATCCCAAACATCCCCCCATTTGAGATGATTGGGCCATTTTTCTTCTTCTACTGATCACTCATGTCTTTATTTACATAACATTTTTCCTCTATTTCACTGATGCCAGAAGATTTTTTTCTTTCCACTGATCACCATTACCAGGGTTTTTCCCTCCAACTAACAGAAGGGCGTTCTTTTTCCCGCTGAGCACCAATGTTGGAGTATTTTCTCCTTTCACTAATCAGCATGTAAGGGGCACTGTTTTACATAGTACTGACCACTAAACTCTGTATACTGTGCTTGGTATGCTGCATACTCCTGACCACTGCAGTTTATATGATAGGTTGCCAGTTACATATTCTTGACCCTTGCAATCTATATGGTATATTGTACAATATACACTCCTAGCCCATGCATGTTATATAGTATGTTGTACATTACATACTCCCAACCCTTGAACTGTATATGCTATTATGTATATTACATACTCTTGACAAAAATACTCTGAGCTGTTTGTTACATACTCCTGGCCACAGTATGTATTGACTCAACAGTTGCTGATTGCTAAGTAGTTCCAACTATTTTAATATGGCTAGGCAGTATTTACATCCATTTTTCATCCAGAAGCCTATGCTGCAATTCACAGGTGTGACAAAGGTTCTATAGAGTGGAATGGGAGAACCACAGTCCCTTTGGACCAATGTAGCCATGACATTTTTCACCATGGTGTGCGGTGTTCACCACACATCTTTTCCATATTGTTCCCTCCATTTTTCTTTTGCTAATGTGTCCCTCTTTCTCAAGTTCAAAAGTTAAGATGTAAGCGTAGGTAATATTTAGGGATACACAGATACCAAGTACAGTACTCGGTACAAGTACATGTACCAATACTTTTTGAGCTCCGAGACTAGACTAGAGAAAAATTTAAAACTTAGGAGGCCGCTGTCACTTGTAAGGAGCACACGGCGCTCCTGGGATTTGTACATCTGTTTTAATGTATGATTTTGTTTTTATAAATATAAATAAAGGGATGCACCGATACCAGTTTTGCGAATACAAGTACTAATACTTGCCCAAGTACTTACAAGTACGAGTACTGATACATTTTTGTTTATTGTCATGTGACAGTTTTTCTAAAACAATATCGACTAATGATTTCAGGACCATGGTGGAGCACCAGAGCCAGGTCCCAGCTGCAACCACTGCAATCCTGGAAGTTCTTGTGAAAATGCCAAGTATAGGCATTGGTACTCGAAAAGTATCGGTGCAGCCCTAGTAATATGCATGTGTGGGAAGCGGAAGAAGGACCATGGTTTGTGCCTTACAATGGGTGGCTTTTGGTCAGATTGTTCTGTGCGCCCTCCCTTTTTATCACTGAATCAAGCACAGCAAGGAGCTTGCAATGGGCTGGCTGAAAATATGCAGCCTTCATGTTCACATGGCTCAGCAACTGGTGTACCCTGAGCACCATAAAACCAGCTACAACGGGAATTTAAAACTTGGTATAGTCTGGTACAAATCCTCTGCCAAGATGACATTTCGACTGCAGGGTTTCTTTAACTGACTATGACATGGAAATCAAATTTTCTCTCTGTGAATGCTTGAGCTGTGCTAGCAAGCATACAAAAAAAAAAGCCGTTCACTAGCTAAACAACATGGCTTTTCTGCTGTCTGCTCATGAAGCCTCTGGTGATTTGAGAAACCCCTCTCTTCATGAGTGAGCTGTGCAGATAAAAACATAATCCCACTTCTGCCCATTAGGTACACCTTTTTATAACAAAAAGGTTAAAATAGCGCTTGGGTTGCGGGAATAAATGACTAAAAGGAGGAACATGCTCTTAGCAATTATGATGTACCATTGCTTAAATGGCTTATCCGCAGATTACCTGACAGAAATTTTCCACCTCTTACATGTTTTCTATCCCAACATACCAGAAGCAGCCAAATAGCTCAGTAAATCTTCCTGTTAAAATTAGTCTTGGACACCGGGGTGAGATATGTATGCACATACTTTTTCCATGATATTCCACACAGCTTCTAATGCTGTGCTGGGCCGTGTTTCACCTGCTGCTTTGTGCTCAGTCTAAGTATAGTTTTCTGAAGATGCAGACAGCACCAGCACAAATAAAGAGATGTATAAGTAAATACTAATTATTTCTCCCTTGCAGCCACTCCAGTCCCTTGTGTAACTGTCTCACGCAAGTCCCCTTCTCCATCTGCCTAGTCCTCTGAGTAATGGCCTTAGACAACAATACCAAAGTCTTATTTGTGTATGGGCTATCGGTATGGTTTTGTACTCCCTCGGGGCCAGTCACCAGCATTGTTCCAACATAAAGCTTTATAAATCCATCAGTAGCTTCCAACATGGTCTACATGTCATGGGCTGCACAGCAAGAAACTTCCAATACGTGTTCTTTTAAGATACATATTTTATTATCCATGTGTGTATGCATGCAGGCATATGTGTTCAGATACAGAGGGACACTGATATATATATATTTTTTTAAATAGTCATTTGTATTTAAAATGAAACTCCATGCTGACCCGTGTCCACAGCCAAAGGAGACTACAATGGGCATGCGAGCATCAGAACTTGACCTCAGAAAAATGGAAGAAGGTGGCCTGATCTGATGTATCATGTTTTCTGTTACATCATGTGGATGGCCAAGTGTGTGCCCGTTGCTTACCTGGGGAAGAGATAGCATCAGGATGCACTATGGGTATGATGCATTGGGCAACGTTCTGCTGGGAAACCTTGGGTCCTGCCACTTATGTGGATGTTACTTTAATATATACCACCTACCTAAAAATTGTTAATAAACAAGTACACCCCTTCATGGAAATGGTATTCCATGAGGGCAACGGACATACCTTCGGAGGTCTAGTAGAGTCCATGCCTTGATGGGTCAGGGCTGTTTTGGTGGCAAAAGAATGACCTTCGCAATATTAGGAGGGTGACTGTATTGTCTTGAAAGCTAGAAATACCCAACTGCATGCTAAGTTTAGTTGTTACCAAGTACCATTAGGTATTTTTAGGCTGGGAGACCAGAACAGATCTCTGTTCCTGCCACCCATAGTAAGCTGTCGCCACACAAAGATCTCTCGATCCCTCTCTCGCTCGACCCCTCTGTCTCTCGCTCGACCCATCTCTCTCTCGACCTCTCTCTCGACGTCTCTATCTCTCTCTCGACCTCTCTATCTCTCTCTCGCCCTCTCTATCTATCTATATCCATCTATATATATAGATATATCTATATCTATATATATATATAGATATATATATATATAAATCTTTTGTAACTTCACTATATTTTCTTACCATGATGCTTGGTGCAATTGGAACAAAATACTGATATTACTTCTTTGAAATTTAATGCTGTCTGAGCAGTTCCTTCTAAAGTTATAAAATATAATTCTGCACTGTGTTCTCCAGAGTCCCAGGCTTCCCAAATACAATGAACTAAACGCACAGAGGGTCCTGCTAGCACTAGTAAGGTTGAGCAGGTCACTGACCCACATATGAGCCTAGTCAGCTGTGAAAGTGGCATATGCCATTGGTAAATGTTGTGACATCCCATAATGCACTGCTGATAAATAGGTTACGCTTGTAATAACTGACCAATATCATCATAAGGTAATTGTTTCACTTCAATTCTGTTGCAACCAAGGATCAGGAATATCTCGCTCACTTTTTTCTTTTTCAATCCAGCAGACTCTTTGGCCATGGCAGAAGTAAGAAGGAGCTTTGTGTTAACATAACATCCTTTTTATTTAAAGGAATCAGGAAGCCTACTTAGGCTAAAAACATGATTTCACTCTCATGAATATAAATGCCTTGACAATCTCGGTCTAGATCTTCGTGCTGTGGAACTTAATCCCACACCTCCCATTGCCAGGAAGTATTGTAGTATCAACCTTTTAGAAATGAATAGCTTGTCTCAGAGAGGAGAAGAGCAATTATGATAAACTCACCATGTGTAGCTCAGCTGTATTAACAAGAAGGAAGGTCTGCAAAAGTTGGAAAAAAAAATTAAATAACGTAACTCAATTCAGGAACAGGCCACTTACCCAGAGCCCTAACCACTATAAAAGTAGATGGAAGAAAACACTGGTCAGCTGTTTGGGAAAGGAAAAGGTTTCTCTGGGAGGGGAAGACAAGTGTAGAGAGAAAAGCTTCAATAATGAAAACCAACTGACACCTACAATATTAATTTCAAACATGGACATTTTAGGTAATGAAGCATTCGGTGTCAATCATTCAGACGCTTTTAGAAATACATTTTGAAATAAAGCCACGTGAATCACAGCTATTGAATCCATGGTATTTACAGAGGGTTAACCATAAACCCCCTTAAACCCTCACATCTATGGGATGTAACAGTAACAGGCTGGTCTCTTGGACAAGTGTAAGTTTCAAAAAGGCCCCCGAAGCCAAAATGTTATAGGATGCCTTAATGAGCAGAGAAACATTTGTATGGTCTATTTAAAAGGGTCTTCCACTTTTAGCAACAAAGTTGAAAATCCATCAGCTTCTGGCCTGTTGATAATTAGGGCTTGCTGTGGGCAGCACAGGGGCTTAGTGGTTAGCCCATCTTGCTTGCAGCACTGTTTGAATCCTGGTTAGGACACTATCTGCAAGGAGTTTGCATGTTCTTCCTGTGCTTGCGTGGGTTTCCTCCCACACTCCAAACACATGCTGGAAGGTTAATTAAACTTCTGTCTAAATTGGCCCTAGTTTGTGTGTGCAATAGGGACCTTAGATTGTAAGCTCACTGAGGGCAGGGACTGGTGTGAATGTGCAGTATGTAAAGTGCTGCGTAAATTGTCTGCGATATATAAATACCCGAACCTGTACAACTCTGCATAGCTTTACTCTTTCTTTTAGAAAACACAGCTCCACGACTACATGTGCGCACACAAACTGCTCTGTCTTTCTGAGCCAGTGTCTTAAAGCCACATCAGTTAATGAGTTTCCCAGGATGAATGTGAACTGCATTTAGACCAAGCTGCCATAGAGCTTTTTATTTTTTTGAAAAGCATTCTGTAGTGTAACACTATACAGGTGAAACTCGAATAATTAGAATATCGTGCAAAAGTAATTGCAGTAAGTGCTGCAAAAGGGGCCCAAACCAAGTACTGAGTACATATGCATGCTTGTACTTTTCAGAGGTCCGATATTGTTCTATGTACAATCCTTGTTTTATTGATGCATGTAAAAATCTACTTTT
>NW_017306270.1:6430135-6495135 GCF_000935625.1 Nanorana parkeri | reverse complement strand
GATACTTGCAGTGTATTAACACATGGCACTTTACTGCCTACCTACGAGGCAGTGACCAATCACCATGCCAAAGCACTGCCATTTGTGGGTGGGGTAAGCACATTTCTTGTGTAAGCTAAAACTTACTCTAGAATTTTGGGTAGGCTAGTAATGGGATTAGCACGTGACAGAAAAGTGAGTACAAGGTAAATTCACACATTATGCTTCATACAGTAAAGGGAACCTAATATTTTGCACAGTACAGGTCCACTTTAAACATGCCAGAAAGACAGGTATGCTTCAAGTTACTTCCACATATGCATGCTTGTTTTGTGTTTCAACAGCAGCAAAAGGAGGGCATGCTGAAGGCAGACTCCCACCAGAAAGAATTGCATGACGATAATAGCCTTTCTATTGAATTCTTTTTCCACTGTGAAGACATTCATTGGTTGGTGGCCAGGTATAAAGGGCTTCTGGTGTGAAGGCTAATGCTTGCAAGGAGAATATATATTCCCCTTGTGTTTGACCTGGTGAGCAGTGATTTCTTTCCTGAAAATGTTATATGAGAATTCCTTGCAAAATATATTGTTTTACATTCCATAGGGTACAAGCTCACCTCTCAAACACACGCTGAACAAAACGTATGTGGAATCATTACGTCTGCTCTCGGCTATTTGCAAAAACAAATTAAATGGCTAAATCTAGAGAACGGAGTTGTTTCTGCGAAAAAAAAGTAATTATTAAGATGTACGAATACATATGTTGAAAGGTTAAGACGTTTTATATTTATGAAGGTATTAGAGACAGAACTCATGCATAGGGGAGTAGACATATCTGCCATCAGCAGATGGTTATTGTTGGTCAGAGATTAGGAAACTACGTATATATATAAGGACTGTACATATATGCATATGATTTTAGCACACATTCTTTATTTGAAATGCAGCAACAGCAGACTTAGATGGCTGAGATTGGCAATTATCAATAGAGAATCATTGATAAAAGCAATGATTTGCCTGTTGCAAATGGCACCTGTTTGAAGATGACGAATGTAACACTGACCATGGTAAAAATATGATGAATGTTACAGTAACCTGGATTTTTTACTGAAGGATGGGATAATTAATTTGTTGTCAAATGTCATAGGACTGGGTAGACATGCAGGCAAATCTGAAGGGTGAATATGTTTCAGAAAGTCGATAAATTGGATAATGGCAAGAACGCTGCGAATGATCACCTTTGTAAGTATAACATTCTGCTAACCAAGTCAGGATTTGCATTAGTTGGGAAATGGAACATGTTTGTGGGTTTCCTTGAATGAAATGCCCATTTTAAATACCCCCTCACATTTAATTTGGATTCAAATTGGGGCATTGACAGTCCATAACCCTCTATTTCTTTTTTCTTGGGCAATCCTTTGGTGGGTTTGCTAGTGTTAACATTATTTAGAATAACTACACCGGGTCAATTTTGTGTGTAAGATTGTAAGCTCTCACAAGCAGGGCCCTCCTAACCCTCCTGTATTGAAATTGTATTGTAATTGTACTGTCTCCCTCCATATTGTAAAGGGCTGCACAAACTGTTGGCGCTTTATAAATCCTGAATAATAATAATAATAATAATAATAATAGTTTATTATTATTTTATCTGTATGCACTGTTTGAATGAAGACCTAATGTTTGCCTGTTCAAATATGTTGACAAACTCAACAATTTGCATGGGTGCTCTAATTATATATGTATACTATAAAAAATAAATATGTACAGCTTTTTAAATCTTATTTGTGGCAATATAAATATCCTATTTATTTGCCACATGGATAAGCTTTAAATCATACAACCAAAAAAATCCTCCTCTTCAGAATTAGTGGCCATGTGCTTGGCAGCCAGCTACAGGAGGCCACAATCCTGTCCGTACAATGAAGGCCCGTGGCCCAGTCCGAGAGATGCACCATCCATCACTTTTAGTCATGCTTGATTGCAGATGCTGGTGCTAATTACTGCTATGGAGACCTTCTGTGGTTCCATTCTTCCCTGCCAAGCGCTAACAAAATAGCAGTGTGAAGAATTCCATAGGAAAGTAGATGAGATATATTGATAAGATTCGTAAAATAAATGAAATTAGATTGTATAAATTATAGGTGCAGCCGCCACTGAATCACAAAAAAAAAATCATTTAGTTAACAATTTGGGGATGTAATTGGCTTCCTTGAACAGGTGTAATCATGCATAACACAAACATTTGTTCATCTTTGTTTTTCCATAGAAATTAAGGAGGTTGTTTTTTCCCTTTTCCTTTAGGGACTTTAATTGGGGCCACCTGTCAATCACTTAGTTCTGCCACCCACTTCTACCAGGGAAAACAGAAGAAATCTTGTTAATTCATGCACTGCCTAATCAAAAGGTGACATCACAGACGGAGCACATACCAGAGCGATTGAAGAGCTCCCTTTATGGGTAATATTAGTTTACAAGCACCCTTTGCAGTGGTCTTTACAGACAGACCCATTCAGTAGGGCACGGTAGAAAAAAAACATTCCATGGACTTCAACACCTATCTTGTGATCCAATAGGGCTGCCTACCCCACCATAGCTCTCATCCATCCCAATTTAAAAAAAAATATTATTCATCATTAATGTATTTTATTCTGATTCCACTTTACTCAGTTTAATGTTATGTGGAGAGTTATTATTTCCCTTTAAAAAAAAGGTTCTGGTTATACCGTTTTACTCAGGTCAAGAGGTTGTTGGACAAAAGCTGCTTAAGGTTGCTGAAGGTAGAGGAAGAAGAGTCTTTGCATACGCATCACTTGTCTCTGCTTTCCTGGCTGTAAGGACTGTCACCCAGCTTAAAGCTGAACCAGAAAAACCGTTAAAATAAAATACATATGAGGGAGCTTCTTTACTTGACAAAGAATGTGTATTTCTGTCCATCCTGTTTGGAGATTTACAGGGATCTGCCACAACACATAGACCTGTATGGCAGGGGAAGCCACCCTGTGAATGGTCCAAAAAAAAAAAAAAATGAATCAAAAGACTGATTAGCTCATCTTTGTCAATCCAATTTCTCCTCTTTTCAGCAGTTCGAATTGTTTTTGGTTATATTTGTATACTGTTTATACTCAATAAGCAACTAATAAAAGGCATTACAAAAAACTGTTAAGGCTGTTGTGTTAACGTTTTATTATTATTTTTGATGTTTGCTTTGGGGGGAAAGGGGGTGAAGGTTTGTGCAGTTCCAAGATATGTACAGTGCAAAAATTCATAGCAATCGATAGGAGAAATGAAAGGGGATGTCTGATTGGTCTCTACTACAATGTGCCCTTCATCAGTATTAGTCCAATGTGGACTTTTGCAGAAAAGAGTAATCTACCTATTAATATTGGCTACAACAAAAATGTTATAAGTTGACAGATGCATACAGGCAGCAAGGATGTGTGTGCTCATGCTTCACAATTCATGGTGGCATTGTGGTGAGTATTCTCAATAGGTGACTTCAGCATTCAATAGCAATGGATCACTTTAGCATTCATATTCAAAACAGGGAATGTGGGTGAAGTATACAATACCCGTGACTAGCCTGCTCCCCCCACATATAGCACAATAATTCATGGGTGATGCATAGGCACCTGTGGTCACTACAGCGATCAAAATGCAAATGCAGCACAAAAGCAAAACGGCACAACCAAGAAACACATTCTCAGCCATTCTTTTCCCATGGACAAAGAAACAAATAAATAAGCAACATGTCTTGCATATTTCAGATAAAGAGAATATCATGCTCAAGGGCTGAGCATTTTAAAGGTAATGAGAACATGGAAAAAACAGCAGCCATATGGGAAGGAGTGTAGATTCCCCGCCAAGTGAGTTACATGTGTGAGTGTGGTCAGGAAGGTGCGAGTTGAAACCAGTGGGGTCCCTTTATGGAATACCCTGTTTTTAAGATGTGATAATAAACCGCTTTTATTGTTTATATCACACCCCCAGTGCATTTGGTATACACCTATAAAGCTCCCTCTCTTTCCTGGAGTCATGTCTAGTATTGCTGGATCAAGTAACAGATCTACAATACGCACAATGACCTGGAACTCGAATCTGGTACAGCAGAAACACCTGAAATGTAAAATAACTCCAGTTCCCTCGTGTCCTGCGGTATGACCAGGCATTAAGAACACCCAATGTAATGTTTAATTATGCTGTTTATTTTTTTATTACAGCTGTGTTTCCAAACTTTAGCTGGCAGTATACTACCAATATACACTTTACCAGGTCTAAGTGCCACCTGTAACAATGCAATATATATCCGTGAGCACTAGGTGCCATCTACCTACTTACTGAGGAACCTACATTATAAGATTTAGCTGAAGCTGATTTAGATTTAGCTGAAGCATGCTGTTCTCTACCTGCCCATATGGTTTCAATGCCCTGACCTCCTGCCTTTGTGACACGCAATAAGAACAATACTCACCCAAAAATTACAGCTAGAGCTCAGAGTAGCAGACACATTCTTCCCATTAACTAATTTTGTTTCTTCTGGAGGTTGTAAAAAAGAGAGTAATCATATTCGGTTTCCACTCTCATTATAGTGTAATTCCAATAAAAACTTGTTTTAATAAGTCAGAGAAAGGCAAGAACCGCTGGCAGGTTTTTGTTAATCTGTATCCTGGATGGGGAAATTCACACTCTATTGTCCTGGTGACCATTGTTCACAGAACAGAAAGGTAATAGAAAATTTAACATTTTATGGCAAAGTTGGCAATGGGGGTAAGAAATACAGGCAGGGTCAGGCAATCCAGGTCAGTAACAAGCGCAGGAATAGGAGTCAGTATCTAGCAAGAAATTACAGTACACTGGCCACACAAGGGAAGGAGTTTAAATAGACTCCTTGGCCTGTGTTCACACCCATCATCAGACACACTGCAAGCATGCAAATGGCTGCAGCCAACAGGCTATGCTCTAGTGCGTGTATGACACGCACACAAGGACAAGATAGACCAGACCTCACAATCAGTGTTCCACTTCATCCCAAAGGTGTTCAATAGGCTTGATGTCAGGACTCTGGGTAGGTTACTGGAGTTCCTTTATGCCAAACTCATCAAACCATGTGTTTATAGACCTGGCTCTGTGTACAAGACTTAGGCTGGCCATACACTGCTCTATTTCTTTTGATTAACCCACGGGCAGAAGGAAAGAAATAGAGCAGATTCCTCCATCAACACGAGTGTGTTGATGGAGGAATAAAGCTGTTTGCATTGTATTATGACAGCCGGCCTCTGTCAGAATACCGGACCAGAGTCGGCAGCTCATCAGATGAAATTCGCACAGTGTAGGGGCTCCCTTCCTCACAAGGCGATACCAGGAAAGAGCCTTCCCCTAACTGTTGCCATAAAGTTAGAAACTCACAATTGTGTGAATGTTCTTTGTATGGTGAAAAATAAAAGCAACTCTGTTGCTACTTTTAAAACAGGCAATGCCAACAATGCAAGCAATAAATACTCACCTGTTCTGCTGCCTGCACTGCTTACCTCCTCTGCATTGGATATATTCCTGATGAAAGATATTCAGCATCCAGTCCACTTTCAGGGTGTCAGATGCCTAGTGCCCCACTGCACTCAGTAGTTCTTTCCACTGGTGTCTATATCACAAATTAGTTTTTTAGTGATACAAGTCATGGATGGAACGACAGAGGGGACACACCAACATCTGACACACCTGATGTGTCAAATCTAGATTTTTCACCAACATAATAATCTCGTTAAGCTGAAGAGTTTGGTGGTTTGCAGGGATTGTATTCTTCTTTAAAAATAACGAGAGTAGCTGTAACAGTACCCTTCACTGGAAAAACCTGAACACCATAAAGTGTGATTGGTCACATGTCTACCAACTTTTGACCATACAATGCAACAAATATGAAGAAAACTGTTATCTTGAGGAAAAAAGGTTTATTTCAATTTTAATTATCTGTGAAAACTTGAAGTGCTGAAGTGCTATGTAACAAGGCATGTATGCATGAGGGACAATGCAGGAATAGTGCACTAATGTTAAGCAGAAGGCTTGGGATCTGCAAGTAGCAGAGACCATTCTTTTTATTTCATTTACAAGCAGACAATGTTAGAATGACTTGAAAGCTTAATGCCCACAGTAACAACAAATACATGATACACATGGAGGCTAAGCTATGTGGATACTGCATAATAGCAGCCAGAAGAATCTAATACTAATACCAAAATGTTCTTATGATTAACAGATGCCCAGTGGTCTATGTAAGTAACAGTAGATGTGATGCTGAGCAATGTATTTGTAAATGATGGCTTAAAGGCTCAGTTCACCCACAACTGATATTTTAGCTTTGAGTTATTTCCAGATTATTATATCTATTGTGGAGAGATATCTGAGAGATCCCAGCCCCCCATTGCTGTGAAAGGTTCTCACTTTCCCTCTTCAACTTTTAATCTATTTTATATTACAAATGTATTGGCAACACTGACACTTCTGCTGTAGCAGTAAGACTCCTTGGCAAAGGGGGCTGACAGGGAGCTATGCTTAAAAGACCCCACCAGTGGTGTCTTTAAGAACTATAAGAAGCTAGCCACACTAGAGTCTCCACTCTGGTTTTATTGGACTGACCTTTAGAGTGGACCTTAACTGTAACATGAGGTCCTCTTTAATCATATTGGCAGGGAGGAAAGGAGTATAAGGCGTAAAAGGTAGCAAAACATATTTAAAGGATAGAAAAAAAAGAGGGCCCTGTCCTAGTTCCAGGTCAGATGACTCAAAGGCATGGCAGCAGTGACATTGTTGACATCAGCAAAGAATTATTAAAGTGCATCTTAATTTTTGTTAAAATGTAATTTAACTGTGAGAATAATTATTTTATAAAGACTTAGCTATATCAGCTGTTCTCTGTTTGTATATGCCAGTGGAGTGACTGGCTACATTAGGAGTGGGCAATTAATTTTCTTGAGGGGCCACATGAAAAAATTTGACTGTGGAGGGCAAAACTGATTACTGCACAGAACCGAGCAATGCCCCTACCATCCGATACAGTGCAGCAGGTGCATTGCATTGTCATTTATTTGAATGGCCCCCCAAATGCAACTCCTGGCTGCAATGTGAACGATTTTGCCACAATGCGCAGTACTGCAATACCTCAAGTTGTGCTGCGGTTTTAAAAAGTAAAATGCAGCGCACCTGCCGCACTGTAATGCACGGTAGGTGTGTTGCACATTACCATGTGTTAATTGCACGGCATAAGTGTGAATGGGCCCTTCATGAAGTATTTTTGTCCCCATATAAAATAATAATTACTATGTGGCACATACTGGTTTTATTCATTTATTTTGACAGGCCACGGGTGGGAGCTGCAGGAGAGGATGGAGGACGCCGTTAATAATGACTACATTGGTCACTGTTTGTTAGGACCGCCCAGCAAAAGCAGGAGGACACCAGTAAACGATTGCTAGGACCAACCACATTTGATTTTGGAAGTGAGTGGAGCTTCTGGAATGAAAAGCACATTCACTGATCAAATTCTCCTGCTCCTTCAATTTTTTTTAATCGCTACAGTCAAAAAAGTTTGTCAACTTTACCCTATTAACCATTAAAAAATAAAACGAATGTTCTGAAAAGCAATTTTTTTCGAAAACAAAATTCTAACCTTATGGTACAATTAAAAGGAGAACTATGGGGTTAAGGCTTTTCCCCATAGTTCTCCTTAGGGTAACGGGAGGACACAAACTAGCGTCCTCCCATCACCCTAAGCTCAGTATACTGAGACGCCGCAGCTGAAGCGGATCCAGACAATTTGGTCTGGATCAGCCCAGCTGCGTGACTGACAGCTGGCTCTGCCTATCTAGAGGCAGAGCCAGCTGTACCCGCCCCCACCCCATCCGTTCCGCCAGTCAGCGCTGGTGGATCGGAGCAGGGGGAATCCAGCCCCTCCCCTGTCACAGCAGAGAGCTGTGACAGGATCGAGAGGTGAGCGAACGCCGGTATGTGTTCGCTCACCTCCCGATCTACTGAGCCGACCTGCGACAGTCTCATTGTCACAGGTCGGCTAGAACTATGAGGTGAGTGAAAAGCACTCACCTCATAGTTCTCCTTAAGTGCCTCTTTGTTGTGTTGTCCTATGCACACTTACATAGTATTTGAGGTTGAATAAAGACACGGGTTTATCAAGTTCAACCTTTGTGTGTCTGCATGTGATTGTACATGTGTGTGTGTGTGTGTGTGTGTGTACTTGTGTGGTCTAGTTTTTAAGAGTACCTGTACCCCTGTATGTCACGGTCTCTGAGGAAGATATCTAAATGCCTTTTCAATTATTCAATACTCTCAGCTGATACCACTGCTTGCGGCAGCGAGTTCCAGACTTTAACTGAAAAAAAGTCCCTACGCCCCTTGTGGTTACATCTTTTCTCCACCAATTTAAGGTGGTGGCCTCTAGTCTTTGTTATGGAATTTACCATACTTGGTGTCCTATTTGGTGTCATTTGAATTTCTCATGCTTGCTTCAAGGGAACACATGTATTTTAACCTTGTACAAGTGATTTTTATCAACTTTACAAAAAAAAAAAAGAAAAGAAAAAGAAAATGCAGAGTTGCAGTTGACATGCTTGCTCTGAACTAAAAAAGTAAAACTCTGTGGAAGAGAAAAATGTAATGCTAAATATGTCAGGTGTACAGATATTTACCTGTAATTTCTGGTTTTGTTTTTCATTTTTAAATGTACAACTAGTAGGAACAAAAACATATCCAACGTATCCAAGTCTTAGGTCTGTAGCAGAAAAGTAAACCTGTCCGAAACAACATTGCTCCTCTTTGTTCTTCAAAACTAGCCATTACACCCAGTACAGTTCTATTCAACAGCTGCCTTACACCACCCAAGCTTGCACAACCACCGGTGTGTAATTTAAAACCAGCAACTCAAAAAAAAAAAGTCCACACATCCCTATATTATGTATATTTAACAGCAATTCTTTATACTGACTGCAGTCCTTTAAGAATCTGACATTTATATGATCAACCTGATCAACTGTCAGAATATCTGTTTTGACATTTCTAACCCCGTTTTCGTGAACATTTACTGGTCTCATACCTTGAATATATGATAAAATATTTTACCTAGACAGGCAAACATACTTTAGTATTTGCTCCAAGATTCCTCGCCCCCAAGTAAAAGCGGAACGCATATTTAAAAATAGTTTAAAGGCTCAAACCTGGTATTTAGATGAAAGTATAAAAAACTGATTTGTAAGGGCTTCTGCCAGAACAGATTCAGTGTTCAGGCATTTATTTAATTCTCAGCTTAACAGCTTGTTTCACGCTAGATGAGAAGTGACAGATTTGAGAAAAGCAACCAAAACCCGGGCTTTAAATTACTCTAATTTCAGGCAAATTTTGAAAACCGCCAGAATGAGTCATGTCGAATAATGTGCTTTTTTTCCATAGTGTGGCATAAAGTTTCAGTCATGTCGATTACATTACTGTACTGTTGTTCCACATACTAAAGCTTATGAATGCTAACGTGCTGCAACGTACAAACAGTTGTCTGTAAACACAGAGAGGAGAATGTATTAAAACTGGAGCAGACAGAATATGGAGCAGTTGCCCATGGCAACCCATAAGCTTCTATCTTTCATTTTCAAAGCTTAACCTAACAAACTGGAGAGAGAAGCTGATTACTATGAGCAGTTGCTCCAGATTCTGTCTGCTCCAGTTTTGATACCCCCGAGTGGTTTGTGGCACTGTGAGTCCATTAATGGTGTTCTAAGGTAGAGATAGTATATAATTTCCAGCATCTTAAAGTGAAACTCCATCTTAAAGACTTTGTAATCACCAGACGTGTTGCCAGAGCAAATTAGGGCACACACTAAAAGATCTCAAAGTTTTTATGCTGTTGATGGAGATCTGAAAGGGAGGCCAGAAAAAAACATGGAACAACTCTACAGATAGAGCCTTAAGATAAGAGATGTTCTTGATTTTATAAGTTTCCCAGGTCATGTGCAAGGGAGCTCTCCCAAAACATTTGCATGTTTGAAGAACGATTCACTTCACACATAAAATCAGGTTTATGGCACCCTGATGGGTATGAAACATATGTCCTCAGCATTACAAAGGAAGAGGTGGGGTGAAGGAGGTCTAGCCACTAGGTCATACACCATCAGCCCAGGACTTGTGTGAGGAACCACGGCCAGTACACCACAACAGCCTCAATGCTGCAACCTGCGCACCATAACCTCAAGGACATCAATCAGCTGCCAACATTGGACACCATCTATTCCCCTCTGAATTGAACAGATGGCCCCTTAACTTACTCACCACAACACCTAGGATTCAAAGGAAGACACCTTAACCTTCATCGATGACATCGCGTCACCAATAACCTCACGGTGAGTTTCTAGATATCACACGTGACCTAACGATTCTTGATTACTCACCTTTCCACCGTCTTCATTTCCCACTCTGGTTCCCTCCGCTATTTACTGGAAGGCACAGCACCACCAACCCCTGGATCCAGCCTCGCCATCACGCCTATCCTCAACACCATTACTCCAATACCCACTTTCGGGCCCACCCACCATGTGGGACCTCCACTTCCTGACAGGTCTCTGCTTGGTTGTGGCACTTCTTCCCCTACCTTTTGTTCTCTTGTTACACACATTGGACACCCTGGTCCATACACACGAGAAGCAGCACACCGAGTAGTGACACCTCTGCCCATCCCTCCCCCTTCGAAGCGCTGTACCACGGGACAGCTCTTCTAACTTTTCACTAAATATGCAAGACAACCTGTACAGATAGCAAAACGTCATTGGTGACTTTCTAAAAAATGCTAGTTGCCTGAATTTTTCTGCCTTTCATACTCTGTCATAAACATACTTCACAGATATCATAACTCCTGTTCTCCACACTTGGGAAGACACTGAAACCAATGGATCAGTATGAGACCCAGTCAACTATCCTTTGCAGAAGAGGTCAGCAACAACAGCGTGCACATTTCCCTTAGTAGAGTTTTCCTGTGGGTGATGAAACCCATTGATATCTAACTACAATTGACCAGTTTTTGATAACTTGCACTTCAAACGCACAGATTACTAATAATGAACAGAAGGGCCCGCTTATACACCTGACACACTATGTAGTTTCATTTGACACAGACTGAAAATATATCTGAACTCTCTTTGTGTCATTTCTAGTTAGAGCAGAGAGGCACCTCGCCTTATTTACATTCAAATTACTTTGTATTGGATGTCTACAGCCCTATAGCGGTTGGTTTGTATTCTGCATTCCTGATTCATGCGGATTGGATCACACTTCTTCCATTTCCCAATTTCTGCAGCAGGAGGATGAATGCTGAATGAATAGTCTTCCACTACTCGTGTAAGTGAACAATGAAGGCTGATTGCAGCATTGTAACAATATGTGCAATGTGGATAAAATATTCTTAAATCCATCAGGTGACTGTGATCACATCAGCATTATTAAAAAAAATATATTAAAAAATCAAGTAGTAAATGCATGTATGCAATACTTATTGTTGCAAGGGCTACTTATTTTTAAAGTCATAAAAATATATACAGCTTTAGCAAGTAAATCACACATACAAATGTCAGTATGTATTTTAGATTTAGAAACATTTATATTATTTATTTGCAATTAAGGCCCATATATTTTAAATGCAATCTCAATGCACACAAAAGCAATGCCTAACAATGCTCAAAGGCATTTGCATATGCGCTATGCTACACAACAGGTACAGTTCAGTTTATGTTAATGTATGTGTGTTGGGGTGCCATTCAGAAAGCATGCCAATGCACATATAGAGCATGATAATGGTGCAGAAGAATGCCAAAAAACATTGATCGAAGGGAGTACTGGTAAGAAGTGCACCCATGTCAAGGTGTCAAGACCTTGGAACACTCCTGCTTCTCATGTGGACACCCACTGCACGCACCTTGCTGACCTCTCAGATACTGAAATACTGTTATAAAGAAACACCAGTACTAAGTTTCTCAGCTATTAGTCAGAATCAAATCTGCCTTTGAAGTCTGAATATAATTAATGAAAGAAACAACACAGAAGGTAACACAGCACAGGCTCCAGGTAGAAAACACTCCCACTGACCCTGTCAGTTTGTGAAAATCTTGTGGTTAGTGTAATACACAACTCATATTAGGGTAATTGATTTTAGCAAAGTTGCAGTGTTTATTGGATAGCGGTAAAAGGGTACTGACTGTTTTAACCTGATGCCCTGCTCTTTAATAAAGTTCATAAAACTGACCAGAAATCACTATACCAGAGCCTTTAACATTAATTGCTCTGGAAGATGCGCGTGCAGGAAACCACAGTTCAACTGCAAAAAGCAACTGAATGCATTTGTGAGGACTGAACCATTGGACATAATGGTACAGGACTTATCTTGGGCCTCTCCGTTTTATGCTCACTCCTCGGCTTCCTTTAAATACATAGACTTTGAATCCAAACCCTTCCCCATACAAAGTGGCACAAGCCACTCACTTTTCCCTATATTCTTTATACTAGGCCTGGAACCCCTAGCGGCAGCAGTAGGATCCAACGCCTCGATTTGTGGCCATGAAATCACTGGAACACAAACTCCTTTTATGTGAAGATATTCTGGTATACATCTCCTCTTCCATAGCTCCCTGTCTAACCTCATGCACACTCTTCGGGCCTTCACAGTAATCTCTGGCATGCATATCAATGAAACCAAGTCCAAAGCTATAAACAATACTTTAAAAGATGAAACACTTCAACAAACTCAATTCAAGTACAAATTAACTTGGTCTAACAAATGTCCATACCTAAGGATTAACCTTACCTCATGCTATGAATCTCTATACAAAGCCATGCGGCATTCCCCCACAATCCCGTGGTTCAATAGGATTCACACAATCAAGATGATGTACCTACCTAAACTACTGTACTACTTTAGGGTCCTTCCGGTCCCCATACTGTATGACTATACCTGGCCGTTTGGGTGCTTCTGCGCATGTGCGTAGGCCTGTCTGTCTGAAAGAGAACGTGCGCACAAAAATGCGATAACGTGGCGCACAGGAAATGATGCAGCTTCACTGAATAGATGACCCTATTTAAATCTGCCAGTTCTATGGATCATTGCCAAATGGTCTTCCAGCTTGTGTGTTCCTGTGTTTCTGCCTGTTCCATTGTTCTGCTGCCTTTGACTACGTCCGATTACTGCTTGCCCCTGACCTCTGCTTGCGCCCGGACTATTCTTCTGCCTGCTGCTTTTGTACTTTGCTGCCTGATTGGTGTTGAGCCTGGCCTGCCTGACTCCATCTTTCTCCAGCAGTGTTCCTCGTTCTCCTTCCAGCTGAAATCCACACCTGCTTCCTTGGAGACCAGCTTCGGGACTTACCCAGGCACAGTGCCCTACACCCTCTGGCACCGGTGCTGCTCTCTGTCCTCTCACTCCCCGTTTCCACTCTCAGGGGTATGAGAAAAAAGTTGCAAAGGAGGCCTCCTCAACTACTCGGTTCTCTACCAGGTACGTCATACATATCCATTCATATCCAAAAAGGCAGACAAAAGAAATCCTGCGCAAATGTAAAACTGCTAGTAACATATTATACTGAAGCAAGCTAGCGGGTGGCTTTAGTATCCCCAATTTAAGCAAATATTTTGCTGCAGCACAAAAAAATCCCTTAATTTTCCTTCATGTAACAAATTAAATTATCCTTGTGCACGTATCTGAATATTGTCAATTGAACACCAATACCCATCTACAACCTGATTTGCTTACCTGCCAGTGAAAGACACGACTATGAGAAGTCCTCTGCAGCAGCGGGACAAACTTCTCCAGTGGTTTGGCTTCCCCTCACTTACGCTTTGCTGGTATAGTAAATTGCCCCCTCTTTCTCCTAGCACATAAAATGCACTGGCCTTCCGCTGGTGGACCTCTACAAGAGTGAAGTACGTATATAATATGTTCATAATTGATGGTATCAAGTATTCCCAATATTTTCATATGCCACCAGTGGAAACCTTCCACTACCTCCAAATCAAACATCTTCACTACTACTACTCCTACACTCCTCACATCTTTTGAGAATTGTGGTCTACATGACCTCACACTTAATTTCTAAACTCTGCTATACTTAAAAAACTCTCCTAATTCCAATAAGCTCCCACACATCATAAAATGGGAAGCCCTATATCTCCCGAGATGAAACAGAATATGGATGGCAGCTGGGAAATGTTCAACCAACATCCTAACTCAGGAAACTCCTCTTATAAAAAGTACACTTTTGCTGTTATATGACTGCAATGTGCATTGCCAAATTTGCTCCCAGGGCCTCCCTAAATTAGTTCAGAGAATGCAGTACACATGCCCCTCCCCACATCTGGTGGGAATGCCCAATATCAAGAAGTTATGGATATGGGTATATACTTTATATGATCAGAACTAAGCACCTACCTCTCCAGGAATCCCTGGGATATTCTAATAAATAGACCCATATTTAAGCCAACCAATCATGAATGAAAGCTTGTAACCTTCATATTCCTGGCCATTAAACAATCGCAAAACCTTGGTAACAACCTACTGTATGCTATGGTGAATCAAACAAAGAATTATGGGCACTTTGGTACAGGAGAAGATGACAACTATTCTGAATGATACCCTTAAATATATTTTTTGAAAACTAGATCGTCCCCATAACCATTGCTCCCTCCCCACAGCCCTATTCCCTCCTCTCTATTCCGCTCCCCTCATTCCTTTTCTTCCCCCCACCCTGTTTTCCTTCTTTTCTTCTGCTACTTTCTTATACTACTCACACCACCCAAGCTTTGAGCTCTTCCCTTTCTTCAACTATTATAATTATTATACATTATTATACTTATGTAGTGCCAGCAGTTTGTGCAGCACATTACAAAGTAGAGGGAGACCGTACAGTTACAATACAATTTCAGTACAATAGGGTTTAGGAGGGCCCTGCCCGTGAGAGTTTACAATCTAGTAGGATTAGCTAGCTTCTACTCGTTCCCAGACAACAGTAACAGTGTCTCGACTTGTGGTTTCATTTCATCATAACCTTCATTGATAAGTGGTTATCATGCTTTACCCCACTACACATATTCATAAAGATTTCAAACTTATGCATGTTCCTAAATTTCACAAAATTCCCTCTCCTCCCTCCCCATCCCTCCTCTATGACCTTTCCCTCTCAGCCCTATCTACTGCCTTAAATATTCCAATTTGATGTCTATGAAATTCCATTCTATTGCAATAGTAAACTAAAACAACTGAATGAAAACCAAATTGTATTCAACTGTGCCATTATATCTCTTCTATCGATAATCTACTAGATTGTAAGCTCTCACGAGCAGGGCCCCCCACCTCCTGTACTGAATTTATATTGTTAACTGTATTGTTCTGCCTCAGTTTTGTAAAGCGCTGTGCAAACTGTTGGCGCTATATCTTTTATAATAATAATCTTATGAAATATTGTGAAAGAAACTGTTGGTACACATCTCGACTACACAATAAAGGCCTAGTTTTAAACCATGACCAAATAAAAATGGTGATCATAGCCATAGATATTTAGTAACAAGTTCTATATTTACATTTCAGAAGGCTGACTTCTGGATTTCAAACAAGAAATATGAAGAACATATTTCCCATGTTTTAACCAAAGAGAATAAGAATGTAGAGAATGTTGTCTATAGCAACCAGTTTAATGTATCTTCACTGACATATCCTGGATAGAAAATGAATGTCGAGAATCTGACTGCATTTGACACAACACAGCTATTTTCCTCTGCACACTGTCAAGACTATAATCTGCTAGACTGATACTGTCAGACAAACCCACATTTTAAGGGTTTGCAGTGTGCAACATACTACAGGTTATAAAAAAATATCTATTTTTACCACCAGCCACAGAGAAAGGAAAAGTAAGACATATAGAATAGACTGAGGAGAGTGCTGGCGAAAGAACATTGTGAAAATCAAATAAAATGGACACGCTTGTCTGAGCTCTGCAGTCCTTCATGTTCATGTTCTTTTTATATTATTTATATGTTAGTTTGGCCCTTAAGCACACATTTTTATCAGAAACTCCTGATTGCTGATTGATGGAAAACACACATAAGGGCTAACCTTACAGTCAGTTATTCTGGCACTTGCAAAGTTGGTTTTAAAAATTAGACAAGCAAGGAAAGACATGGCATTCCTTTCAATAAAATTATACTATATTATTTTTCTGATCAAAGAAAATATTTTTCATTGCTTCTATTTTTATTCTATAATTGTACACAGGAAATCAACAAAGATAACAAAGAAAAAAAAATGTTAATGCTAAAAAAAAAAAGCAATGTTAAAAGAGAACTATGGGGTAAGTGCTTTTCCCCATAGTCCTATTTGGGTCACAGGAGTAGGTTAGTATATGTCCTCCCGTGACCCTAAAGCTCAGTATATAGGAGGCTATTGCCCGCGATATACTGAGAGCGCACAGCCGGGACAGATTCAGACAATATTTTCGAGATCCACACAGCTGCGTTAGTGGCAGCTGGCTCTGCCCTATCTAGAGGCAGGGCCAGCTGTGCACGCCCCCTCCCTGTCCATTCCTGTCCATTCCTCCACTCAGTGCTAGAGGATCGGCGAGGAGAGGGGGGGAATCCCCGCGGGGAGCGGTGACGGACAGTCACCACTCTCTGCAGGGAGATGATCGGGAAGTGAGCGTATTGGCTGCATGTTTCTGTTCACTTCCCGATCGATCGAGCCGACCTGTGACCTGAGCAGTAAAGTAGTAGAATACTGGAATGGGAAGATCCATCAGTGTACACAGCCAGGTGTCACACTTCCTAAACAGCAATACCCTTTCTTCTTTGTGCATCCATCTTAACTATGTATTCTGACATTTATATTTCATTCCCTGAATTCCTTCAAATGTGTTGTGCCTTCACGATGCTTAGAAAGAAGGAAAATAAGTGTTAAAGCAGGCCTTTACACAAAAATCAAATTCTACCAATGTATCCCTCTATGTATGATGATTAATAACATCATAGACATGTCAGGTGTAAAATGCTGTGATTCTGAAATACTTACACTTTCAGAGCATTCACTTCCTGATTTGAAAGGGCAAAATTACTTCAGTTTGCCAAAGTAATGAACACTGGGATTGCCTTGTCATCAGCAGAGCATTGCTGGAAAATCTCATCTGTAATCTCATGAGATCTCAGGGAAAGGCATTTTCCTCCCCTAAGATGATCTGCATGGTCACATGTCCTAGTCACGTCTGGTCACATGTCCTAGTCACATGTCTGGTCACATGCGCTAGAAATCAAGGAAGTAAAAGGAGAGCTGGTAATCTGCGCTTAGTAAACATGGCCACTGTCAGAAGACTGGGGAAGAAAAGACAAATAAGGTATGCAATGAATACAAAGCCGGCAATTCTCTAGAAGTGTTCGTAGATTGTCATTACTCAACATTCTAAAGGTGTTTGTTGTTGTTTTACATATGTGGGTAAAGGTCTGCTTTAAGGTGACTGTAGCTGTATTCATGCACTTTAAACAGCAAAGTTCATAACTGCCCCTGATACTTTGTTTATGTGCAATTAGTTATGTTTTCAGGATGAACACCTTGAAACTTAGATGAGGAGGGTATACCATGAAAGCATGTCCCAAACTGTACTGTACAAATAAGTAAGCTTCATAGACCGTACATGCAGAGAGGAAACTATTACCCAATCTAAAGGGGATAGAGTACCCAGCAAAGATATGAAAATATGAGGGTCATTAAAAAAGTAATGCCTCCATGTATGTAATTTGAGATGTATTAGAGTGACTGTGATTGTTCATGTTCGATGTAATAGAGGTGTCCTTACCACACTTATGTATGCTTATCTTTTTCAGATCGAGTGATGGATCTGTGGTGAAAACAACGAGCTGTAATTGAACGTCTGGTGAAAGAGGGCTGCACACCTAAGAAAATGCATAATCGGCTAAATAATTTTCATGGTGACGCTGTCGTTTTAGCCGCAGATCCATGGTTCTAATCACTCAATCTGAAAAATACGTTAGTGGGGTAAAGACACTTCTATAACATCGTACATGAACCTTTACTCTAATAGATCTCAAATTACAGACAGAGGCATTACTTTTTGATTGATCATTGTATCTATTAAGTAGACATGTGCACTGCCAAAAAATTCGTTTAGTTTCGTTTCGTTTTAAATTCGGATTTGTGTTATTTCGTTTTTCAGGATTCGGGTGTAAAAGTCAATTCGGATTCGGAATTCGGATTCGGACGAAATTCGGTAGCGTTCGTACGAACGTTCGTTTCGTTTTCTGTTCTTATTCGTTTCTTATTCGTTTCGTTCGTTTGCAGCAAAAGTGACATTTGAGGGGGAAAAAATATTTTTCTCCTTCTCTAACGAACGAAACGAATAAGAAACGAATAAGAACAGAAAACGAATAAGAACGTTCGTACGAACGCTACCGAATTTTTCGGAAATGGAAATTCGGATTCGTTTGCATCCGAATGTCCGAATTTCCGAAAATTCGTCCCAATTTTGATTCGGAACGAAACGAATCGCACATGTCTACTATTAAGTGTCAGGTGAGAAATCACTAGATGATCACTATAATAACCAACGAATGGCCATTCAACAGACTAAAAGAGAAGTATATACATTTTCCTTTTTATGCATACTTTCTATGCTTTAGTAATCTCTATCAAATAATCTTTTGGTATCTATGAAAAGAAAATACAAATGTATCATGGGTCCATTATAGTCAGTTAGCAGAAACTACAAACATTTTAAAAATCTACATAGAAAGCCAAGAAACATCCTAATCCTGTACATCCCACAGCCCAGCATGTAAACCAGCTCCAGGAAAAGCCAACGATGACAACAGTGTATGGGAAATGTGATTAACACATCCTTATCAAGAGGAGATAATAACAGGGGGGATCATGGTGAGGTTCCTTCCCATAACTTATGTTGTATTCTAAAAACTGGAATGATATCAATGAAGCTTTCCCAGGCAGATAAACAATGTGCAACGTTAGTTGAGGTTTCAATGCAATCCATTCTAAATGGAACATTATTCTAGGAATATTATTTTCTGTGTGTTAATGTGATACACAAAGATGTATGCAAGCATAATGTTGCATTATATTCAAGCATTGCACAACATGCAGTATATCACTCATGGAGGACATACCAGATCCTATCAGCTAAGCATCTACCACCTAAATCTAATGGAGTCTTGACTTGAAGAAATCATCTGAGCACTCTTTAGTGATGAGGTAGTTTAGGTACTGTGTAATCACCGACCACAAAAAATTAACAGTTTACCAGAGACCTCAATGGTGCCCTCAACCATCTATGATGTTGTCTTTGTCACTTATTAATTTACAAAAATTGCATTTTGGAATTTTATCCAAGTTCTTCTTGATTTTACCAATCCCTTCCTTCCTTATCACTCCAATTTGTATTTATACAGCAATATATTTTTAACAAAAAAAAATGTTGGTAGACTATCCAATAATTAGAAATCCAAGTTTTTATAGTCACTCATATTTTTCTTGCTCAGCTAAGTAGGGAGGAATCATATGCTCCCAGTAAGTTGATAAAATATAGAGGCCCCTTATCCATTCCTATCAAGGTCCAAGTAACAACGTCATCGAGGTACATCAAATGGTGTTAACGGTTTCAATATTTATTCGCTGCAGGCAAACCATCTAAAAAAAAAGAAGACAGGAGAAAATTCTGCTAATGGCTGTGTATCGCCATTAAAATTAAAAGCTTAATGCATCTTATAATCAGAGGACAATTTGCAAATCATTAAGAGAAATGTAAAATTCCATTAAAATACAAATCAAGCAGCCCTCGCTGGACTAATAATCCTTTCTTTTCCCCCCTCTTATATTTTGCATTTCTCTGTATCTGTTCCCAATATCCAGGCAGCGCAAATTATGAGTTCCTGAATATGTTATTTACCACAGCCTATTTCTTTAACGAGAGACAGAGAGGAGTATAATCTGCTATTCAGAGCAGGTACTAATGAAGAATTCTATATATTCTGAAATTTAATTAAAACCCCAAAGATTTCAAATTAGATGCAATTTGAAATGCCTGGGGCAGGAATACATGCACTTGCGTGGCAAGGGTATCAGACTGAAAGTTGATACCGTAATTGGTTTTGATGTATTTTTGTGTTGCCAGCCTCATGCACAGAACTCATAACCATATAAAAATTCTCTGTAGATTACCTGCTCATTGAAAATGCCATCACTCAGGTAGTTCTCTGCTAAATTACCATGCTACTAAAATGCACAAAGTGATTTGAAGAGAAGAGTGGCACAGCTGGTCGATGTTGCCAATGAGTTATGCATGCGTCGAGGCTGCTTTTTTTTTTCCACGGTAAAATATGCTTGGTTGAATATTAAAATATAATTGGCATTCAAGCTAAGTAGCTTAAACCATTTTGTTATCTTATTTTAAACCGATTTGGCTCCTTTGCAGTTATTTTCAAGGATGCCATCCACAAACTAATGACACCATCTTATTCGGCAAGATCTGTTCTGTTTCACATTTGTCATGAATAGGACTAGATTCTATAGCCTTCTAGGGATGTCCTTTAATATCGAATCCTCTTCAACATCAAAAGCCTAATTCGGGAAAGAAGACGACGAAGGGAAAAAAAATTCCTTTTGTGTAGGTTCTTGCATATTTTATTCTGAAGAGTGTGGGATGCAAATTTCTGGAATAATGTATAGGTCTTTGAAATTCAGGGCTCACCTTCTATTTTTCCATGCTGATGAGGGGAGGTCTCTCTGACACTTATTTAAAGTCGAGATAAAGCAAAAATACACAGAACAGTAGCAGCAAAACACAAAAGGTAATAGCCACGGTAAACAACCTGTGTAGTTTAACCCAGCGTAAAGCTAAGAGAAAAAAAGAGGCAATCTACAAAATGATTTCGTGATACTATATTAAAAAAGCATAAATATATTAGAAAATGTTACCATAGTAACAACCGCACTAGTATATATTACAAAGTGAGGACACTTCAAAGAGATGCACTTGCAAAGTGTCAAAACTACTTTTCCTGGCGTCTTCTGCTACTGGGCAGGAAACAATATGTGATTAAGTTAAGGGGTAAGACCAGCAATAGAAGCTTTTTCCATTGATAGTGTGCATGGTTATGTCATCAGGGTGAATTCACCATGTAAAGTCATATGCTGGACTTTGATAACCATTTCATTAACCAGCTATTTGCACCAATCCATAAAACCACAAACCTGTGAGGCCATGCAATCCTCTACATGTCATAAAATGTAAAACATATATTCTATGCATGATGTAATGTTCACTTCCCAATCTCGCTTCTTGGAAACTTTGAAAATAAATTGTAACACGATAATGAAGTAATATCACGCTACGTAACAATAGGGCAAGTACAAACACATTTAGGGGTTAATCTAACATTGGGACCCTCCCACAGCTGTGCTCTCTGTACAGCTCCGTCATGGCAATTACTGGGTTTGCCAAAGCATTTGATACACACAAAGTTGATTTATATTCACGTGGCTATAGGAATGTATTGAAATGAAAGATTTTGTTTCCGAAGTTAACGTGGTTAAAGGAAAGAAGGCCTTTCTAAACCCATAGAAAGATGTAGCACTAAAAATACATTCTGACAAACTAAACTGAAGATTGATAACTTGCTGCAACTTTCAGAAGTGACCGTCGATCCTCTGCAAAGTAAACCTGTCATGAGAGAAACAGGTGAGCTGTAACTGGTGGCCTCTCTCCTGCAAATGCTAGTTACCTGCCATTTATACTAATCCCCTGCGTAGACTTTGATTCAATGACCAGGAAACAAGTATAATAATCAGGAGTTCTGACTTTACTGACATTGCTCTTTGTTTGCTTGGATTGGGTCAGTGAATCAAAATAATTGAGGCCAGAGGCAGCCAGGCAGGTTGCAAATTCAGAGATTTCAGAAGGAGGTGAGCAAGAGCAGCCCCATTGTTATTCCAGGTTTCTTTAGAACTGACCTGTTTTAAAAGTTATGGTGCTGCCATTGTTTAGCTATTTATGAAATTTCAAATTGCCTGGCTGTTATTCTAGTTCTTTGTTTTCAATATTTTCTAAAGTCTCTGACCAACCAAGTACAGAGGGATAAAGAATGTTTGCATTACTTTTCTACCAGACACAGTAAAGCGTTTTGTATTTTTAGAAGAGGAGGTAATCAATGGCATTCCTCTTACTCTATCACAACAGGTGTACTATAAGCTACACAATGCTTTGAAGCTTATTTAAGCATAAAGTGCACTTTTCACCCAAAAAAATGGGCTGAAAATCTCGGCTTATACTCGAGTATATACGGTACTATGGGAAAAAAAATTTCAGTACCAATATGCAGCCATAACTTTTTTCATAACGCAGCTGACAAACTACAAAATGTTGCTATTCTTTAAAGGAAACCTAAGGGGATTGTTATAGATGTCCTCATACGAAACCTCTAGTTGCTTGGCTATTAGTGATCAAATGGATTCATTCCTCTGTGGGCCTCTACATTACTACAGATCCCAGCAGCCAATGGAACCATGTTGGATGCCCTAATGGGCACATGCTGTCCAACACACTCAAAAGTGTCCCCACAGCAGTGGCGTCAGGAGCTGATGGAGTCAGTAAAGGTTTCAGTCACTGCCCACTCGAGGGGCATGTCTTCTGCTTCTTGAATTGCAGGGAGCACCTGGTTATACTTTCTTAGAAAATTATCAGGCTGATTGAAACCAGCAACTAAGCCATGAGATAAGAGATAACGCATTCCCTTTAACTAAGGTGGGTTGAACTGCTGGGTTCTGTAATCAATCAGCTTCTTTCAGTAAATGAAATTGCTAATCATGTGAAGAGGAGGCTAGAATACCGCCCGTAGGTTCAAAATGACAAAATAAAATAATAATGTAATAATTTATATTTCCCTACACAAATGTTTTTAAAATTATTAAGAACAGGCCCAAAAATGACAAAGAAAATATATGGGCCCTTTAAAATAAATCTATCTATTAACACATATATAAACAACAAAACAAAGTAAAAGACCCACATTTAGTTGTTTAGTACTCGTTATAGATCCATTAAAAATAATAATCCCCTATACAACAGACTGGACGAGAAAGTGACAGCACTAGAAGTCAATCAAACTCTGCTACCACAGTCTGAAGGTCCCCACGCACCTTACGATAATCGTACGATAATCGATTGTACGATTTTCGTAAGGTGTGTGGAAGCCGTGCAACCTCTACTACTGTAAGGTCGCACGACTTTAAACTTACGAACATGTTTCAAAACCCACCGAGCATCGTACGATGTTCGGCGGGTGTGTAGCATGTTCGTGAGATAAAAGCTGGACGGGCCGGTGTGCGCAAGCGCACACTGCCCGTTTTGCATTGCGGTCATCGGAAGCCCGCCCCTCAGGGGGCGTGGCTTGGGATCATCGCAAGTACGATCTGCCTATGCAAGATAGGCAGATTGTATGTTTTTTTAAAGTACCTTACTACCATCGCAAGACTTTTTAAGGTGTGTGCCCAGCCTAAGACAGAGAGCACAGGGGAGGGGAGCACAGGGATGCCCTCATAAGTGAGCTTCTGCTCCTTTACTATGGCTTTAACAGTCCAGGTCAGGTCTCTGACCAAGCTGAACTGCTGCAACTGAAGTGGCGTTAAGGGAGGTCAGGCACCTGGCTATGCTGTCCTGTAAGGGTGGACACCTTAAGAGTGGCTGAACAGAATTACAAATCTTCAAGCAGGTACAGCAGTTTACACTTACTGTATTTAAACAGTGTATTGTATTTAGTTGCTTGTCTAAAGTTGTGCTTTAAAAAACTTTATTAGAGATACGCAAAATAGGAGTATGAAGACAAAAGACATTTAAAGAGGCCATTCCTGATGATTTTCACTTTACAGGAGAGATTAAAGACAGTATACAGTGGCCACAAATACTACCATAAACTAAACTTGCAGGCGCATTGCTTAATATGAGATTTTCTGGTTATGCTAATGTCTGTTCAAATGTGATGGCTTGTTACCAGTTGAAATAACCTACAAAGATTGAAAATAGCTAATTGTCGCATTTGTCTTGCTTTTAAAGGTCCTGCTTCTGGTGCTATCACTCTGATTGCACTACCTAGTGAGTCGCCAACTATGAGCAAAACAACAGCAAGTGGAGACTAAAAGGCTGGGACCTGATCTGGAGGGAACAGACACATGTCCATTTACATCCGACTGCCCAGAGACCCAACATAGGTCCAGTTAGTTCAGTTTTTTCCTCCATCACAAGATGGAGAAAAAAAAAAACTGGACACGCATGTCACATCCGTTCCATTCTTCTCTGATCAGAAGGGGATCTGTGCACAGATCCCCTGCTAACTGGAATGGACAGTGCCCATTTGAAAAGTGGATAAAGGTAATACATCGTCCACATGAACTGAAAGCAGGTGCTATACACACACACAGATGTGTAGGGTGTTCTGTTTTGCATATCTCAATAGTAAAGAACGTCAACGTCTGGCCCGCCCATTACCACACCTCTTTATTAGTCCCTCAGAACCCCTTCACACTTGTGCGTGTGTTAATCCATGCATTTTCTGCACTTAGGTGTGTTGAATTAATAGTTTTGCGATGCACTGTAGTGCACATTTGCTGGCACCTACCTGTGTTTGTGCATGGGTTCCATTTTAAATGAAAGGCACAACACCACATAGTCTGTGGTAAAATGATATGCGCAGTACTATCAAAACTTGTGAACCCAGCCTTAGAATATTGAGGGGCCTCATGCTCCAAAAGTAAGATGTAGAATGGGGGAAAGCTTGAGCTAGACTTTCTCTACCGTGGTCGAGGTTTGTATAACAGAGAGACTGAAGACCTGTGCCGATCAGTACCTACATTCAATTTCAAAAGCAATTTAATAAAGCACACAGCAGCAATTTGCCTATTCATGGGTCTAACCAATTCAAGTGTTTGTCATACAATTGTATTAATCTTTTTTTAGCTGTGACTAAAACAAAAACCAAAACACACATGTAAGGCTGCACAAAAACTAACTGGAAAAAGGAACATTTGAATGCAATTGCAAAGAAAAAAAATAAAGGACTATCGTATTTGTATAGAACATTTGAACTGGTATGGATCATATTTATTTTTACACATAATGTAATATATTATATGGCAATTTATGTATGTGAAAAGCACATATGTTTCTTGAAACACACAGTATTTCACAGTATTGTAGTCTAAAAGACACATTTTAGGACACCACAGGATTTCTGGCAGACAAATGCAAACACTGACACTGTACACACACATTGCACATACACATATGGACTTATACATTTTCAAACAGATCAAAAGAATAATAAAAAGCAAATTTAAAAACATGCAAATACATTTAGGTAAAAAAAAAATGCCAGTACAAGGCAGAACAAATAAAAGATAAAAATATATTACAAGATCATAAGTATTAATCTAGACATGTGTCTTATTTAGAATTATATAGCTATGCTTGTATATGCATTTTTCATGTATAATGCAACATGGAAAAGCTTTTCTCAATGCCAATCAAGGAAAATGACTTTTTGGGAGAAAAGACAGGAATATGGATACTCAGTGACACATGATAACTTGTCATCTTGGAACAGTCAAATCTGTTTTGTCCAGCAAAATGAAGAACAAGTGGTGAATTTCTTATATTACTTGGCAGTGCGTGGGTTTTTGGCATTAAAGCCCTATGCAATAATTCTTTAATAGGAAAACATCCCTGTGGGAATTCCTCTAGAAAGGGATGTCTTCTGTACCTTGCTGGTAATTTATTCACTCAGTACTTTTCAGCACTGTGTACATGACAAAATCTGGCCAAGATAAAATATTTGCTGAAGTCAATGTGAGTAAACAGCTTCCAACTACAAGAGCTGTAACCAGTTAATATTATTCAGTCGATATCTATAGTGAGTAAATATAAAGCATAATGCAAACATGTTCTACAAGCTACTGTCATATTTCAGCCTCTGAATAATAATAGGGTTTTCTTTTTTTTTTCCTCTCCCTCTTCTTCTAGAGAAAGGGGATTGTTTACGTTCATCAGACGTTGTTGAAGGTGATAAAAGAACATGAAACAAAACAGTCCAGTCAAGCGCTTGAAAGAAATACATGAAGCAAAAATTTTGAGGGCGATTTGCATATAGTTCTCCAGAAGTATTTAAGCGCAATCGTCCCCCCAAGCTACAGGAGTGTTTAATGCTCGTCAGGAGAATACAAACTGTATACATTAAACGTTTACAGATAGTCCGATAGATGCAAGAGGTTTTTTTTTATTCTCTTCTTAAAGGCCTGCAATAAAAATTCATTGGATAAGGTAAGGAGCTGCTCACACATCAGACATAGGTAGATTGTTGCAAAGCCATAATTCACCAAGACCCCCAAATGCTTTTTTTCACGACAGGCTAGGTTGTAAATGGAAATGAGGGTAAGACAAAGCACCACTGCATTAGAGGGGACTAACGTCCAAAATTAAAGTAGAAATGGAATTAGCATGCGCTTAAAACAAACCCACGTACTCTAACAAAGGGGTGGTGACATCAGCAGAAACTTCAGTTAAAGTGAATGAAGACTACCAACTTTGGTGTTTACAGTGAAAATCTGCTGAAGGCCCCATAGCCAGGTTTTGGTCATGTGGTGTGGAACCAAAGCACCACAGTATATGCTTGCTGCAGCAGACCAAGTTCATTATCTTTATTGCGACTGCTTACCCTTGTTAACTGTATAAAGCAGACAGTAAAAAATCTTTCAAAGCCCCATCTTTTCTTCTTCTTTTTTGGCTTACGACTGTATAAAGCAGACCTAGACTGACGCTAGGTCTGATTCAGTAGACAGGACCTAAATCCCTCATGTGATGTGCAGCAGGTCTGTGGTGGAACCACAGATACGAGCAGAGCTTTTCTCACTTCCATTTAAAAAACTGTTGACATCAGTGCCACCAGTGCAGAAAACAAAATTGCACTAATAAAGTTCGATGAATGGCAGCAGCTTGCATCAAAGAATCATATACGTAATCCTAATGAAGTGAAGACTAGATCTTGCATCAAAGAATCATATACGTAATCCTAATGTAGTGAAGACTAGACCCCTTAAGGAGAACCACAAGCACAACTCAAATATGACCACTGACTGAAAATAAAGTTAACTCGCCAAATCAGAATCCCAAAATGATAGAGGTCAGTATATGTGTATGAAACTAGCTACTTTTTTTCAGAAGGGTTGTATTAGCAATCCTCCAAGTACCAACGTTCAATGACCACCAAAATAAAAATAATAAAATAAACTGGAGAAGAATGGACCAATGGTGGAAGATTACCTACACTATAAATCACAATTAAATTGGAGTGAGACTTCTAAAATCCACCTCATGACCATCACCCAGAGTGATAACTCGCCAGCGGCACAGACCCCAAAGGTCAATATGCAGGATCTCATACTATTGTACATTCCAGGTCTGCAGCATGTAAAAAGACAACTTCATGACCTCCACTAGATAAAAGACCTCCAATCACAAAGGCCAGTTCATGTATGAGAATCTGTGGCACATGAATCGAGTGTCGCAAAGAAGATAATGAGTTTCATCAGATTGGCAATGCTCTCATCAGATTGGCATTCCCATAATACAAAACAGAAAAGCTTACAAAATTATTAAAGATGCATAGAAACCAATGTAGAAGGCAGCTACAAACTCATATAAAATGCTGACGCCCAATCAAAGCTGGCAGCATGTGATGTCGATGCTCAATCTCCACTCAACATGTTTCATCCAAACGGACTGACAGGGGCCAGTACAGGGCCTGCACAGCTCCAGGAAACATGACCCATGACCCATGACCCAATGGGAGAGAAGGATCCCCTATGTACAGCTCACAGGTGTTTGATAACTTTACTGCCATTAACTTGCTCTATAATGTCTGGTTAATCTATTAAAGTGGATACAACTGTACAACTTATGGCCACTTCAAAGGGTCTCTCCCAGCAAAACTGATGAATCAACTACAGTTAGATATTGTTGGGAATCAGCCAATAACTTCTGTTGGGATTCAATTTTTCCCACCTAAATTCCTGGCTCCGCACGCCCATACCATAAAGGCCAACTCCTCCTGTTGCAGCATAAAGAGTGTCACTTCGATCTGCTGCCTTCTCAGTAATGCTTGGCTGGACAAATCCTAGGAGGCAGGTAGCTAATGCTCCTTAAGAGATACAGCTGGTTCTAAACTTTTAAGGTTTTTACTAGCCGTTGTCAATAGAGCTGGCTCATAAAAAATCCTGCTGGCTCATGCATTGGACAGATTGGCTTATGAGTTCCATATTATCTCTCCACCCCTGCACAAATGAAAAAACAGTGTCAGCAACCCTCACCTTCTGCGTGTGCGCCAAATCCAGTTCTCTGTGATGTTCATAGAACACTTGGGCGCATGACGCGTAGGAAAACTCGTCAAATGATACACAGGAAGTGATGCGCTTAAATCAGGTTACTTCCCTATTTAAACCCGGCCTGCACTCCTACAGATTGCTGGATTGTCTTCAGCCCTTCCCGTGTTTGTGTGTCCTGTCCCTGTGAATTGCCTGTCTCCTGGATTTTGACCCAATACCTTGCCTCGACTAATCTTGATTGCTGCCTGCCACTTACCTTGGACTGAATACTGGACTTCTCTCTGCTTGATCCCTTTGTACCGTCTACGCTCTCCTGGTTTGACCTCGGCTTGTTTTGACCCTGATTTCCGGATTACCCCTGCTCAGCTAGAGAAGCAAACTTCTGCTTGCACGGTTTCAACACCACTGGCACTCGCTGTCCGCCAGGTCTCTGTCTCCACTACCAGAGGCCTCAGGACACGAGGTGCAAGGGAAGCCTCCTCACACGGCCAGTCTCCCATCAGGTACGTGATACACAGGCTGGATTTACACCTTTCCGTGCACGTTTGTATGGATTTTTACATCTGTTATTAACAATTATGCATTTTATGTGCTGCCATTGTCATCTATAGATCCTACAAAGTATGTCAATATGTGAAAATGGACAGTGCACGTCCAGACATTGCAAAGATGTGCACTATGCAAAACAATGGTTACTTGTGTACATGTGTTGCGGTGTGTTAAAGCAACCCTGTTGCAAAATGAAAAAGACGATTCCCCTGGTAAAGGAGACTTTATATTTACCTGTCCTGCTGCACACAACACCAGTCTTTAATCTTTTTAAAAGCTACGGTGAACTACCTGGAGAATCCTCTTCATCTGAAATGTCAAAGCATTTTTGATCCTCCACCAAGTGCTGTGGTCATTATGCCTGCCTCAGCATTATTACTGTGTCCAGCCGTGACCTGGGGGCTGGAAGAATGAACCACAGTGCTTAGCAAGGGACTATGAATCCATCACTCCTGGAAGTGTGTCGGATGAAGTGGATTCTCTGTGCACCATAGCTCTTGCAGAGAGCAAAGTTTGGTGACTCAATTGTTGAGACAGGTGAGTATTATTTATCCTCTACAGGGGAATCTTCATTTCACAACAGGGTTGCTTTTAAAGCACTTTAGTGTTAATGGGCCCAAAATCAAAAATACTAAAAGGGAGAATGAGACTGCCACACCTCCATATAATGTGTATTTAGGAACTCTTCAGGAGAAAAGATCTATCCTCTCACAATTCTTGACAAACTTAAGAGGCAAGTGGAAAATATAGACCTCCAGAATTCAACCCTAAGTGAAATATCAGTTTTTGGTGGTCTAAAACGTTCAGCAGGAGAGATGTCATAATAAGCACACTCTAGATGGGAATATTATATGTGATTTATTTTTTAATAGGAATCCTTCTTCAATGAAAGGATTGTTGCACTGTAAAGACTACTAGAAATTCATACCTAAAATAAGACATCACATTCCCAGCAACTATGGATCAGAAAGTCATTTCTTTCTAAGCCTAGTCCAAGTTCCCATGCAAAGATTTTTTTCCCCTAAGCATATTTGGAGCAGTATAACTCTTTAATAACTGTTAACATGTTTTATTATCCACTTTAAAGTCTCAATACCAAAATCTGTCATGGTTTTCACTAAGACAAACTCCCAATAGCGTAATTTACAGGAAATTTGTGCCAGGCAAAACATCAACCAGATTCAAAATTCTCTGTTCCCATTGCAAAAAGTGGCCAGTTGGCAGCTAGTACCAGGCATGTCAATGTCATTACCTTCAGTTGTTGGACACCTGGAACTCAATATAAATCTTGTCACCAGGAGAAAAGCAGCAAAGTAACAGCACATATATCATGAGCTGAAGTCGATTTTCCATAGGTGCAGAGCTAGGAAGATTACAAGGACATGTTTTTTCCCCAAGTTTACGGCTGTTGGAGGTTCTATAAAGCTTACTCTAAAATGGAGAAAATGTTTTTTGGCTAAGTGGCAGGGCTGGAAATATACACTATTTTACTGGAATATGTAGAAATGTCATGAGAACTGGTAAAACAGAGGAACTTCAGTATAAAGGCAGACTCAGAAAAAACAATTAGGTGTATATAAGGCATTTTTCAAGCCTGTATTTTACATTGGCAAAAGGTCCATCTACTAAAACTGTCTGAAATTTGGGTACAGCAGCAACCAGGGTGCCCTGAACCCAACATGGAACTGTCACCAACTTGATGGTGGGTGTAGTGCTACATACAAGACCTGTACATAGCCTATTTTGTTTGATACATAGTCCGAACGTCCACAAATGCAGCCTAGCAAGCTCCTATAGATCACAATGAATTCTACAAACAGCAGCTGTGTTTTGCTTGCCCAGTGACAAACAAAACGCATCCACCTATCCTAACCCTTAGACTGCATTCAGACATTTTTGGAAAACCATGAACTAATGTAAGTCATCCCCTTTCAATATAAACCAGCTGCCAATCCGCCACTACACAAGACCTACCGATGGTGCAACATCTTCTTCAAAGCAGCACAGCATGATGCACAGATAATTCACATCCATGTGGTGTGCTAAATAGCATGTGCATTCTTGTGCACCAGCTTGGTTCATTGAGGTGCAACTCAAAATAAATTGCAATACAACACACCTAGATTTGTCCATTACTGTAATGCAACAGTCTGAATTGGCCCTTACACTCTCTACCCAATGCCCACTTACTGGCCAGGAACACTTCAGACTCACACATAATACAGCAATTAATGTAGGACACAATAAAGTTTGGGTATACCTCCATTTCTAATTTCCTGCACCACCTTCTTGGAGCACAGGTAATATGGTATATGCTCATCAGAACCAAGCTGGTGTTTGGAAAAGAGGGCCATATAATGATGTAGTTTACAGTGCTAAAAGGCATATATGGCCTGGTATCGGCATGGCATGCAGCCCATACAATTGTAGTCATCCAGCCATGGGGATGCTACCCTGTATCACTAAGGAGCAAATGGTCCTGTCATCACAGGAACAGCACCAAACCAAACCAAACCTAACTATTAGAAATAATGAAGGATGCGTCAATTTTTTCCAGACCAAGTACGACTACAGATACTTTTTCTCAAGAACTCACCGATATCTTTTTTTTTAGCACCATGTGACAGTTTTTCTAAAACAATACAGACTAATAATTTTAGGACAGTGGTGGAGTGCAGGGGCCCAGTCACAGCTGTAACCACTGTGACCCTAGTAGTTCTGCCGCTGACTCCAGGCTGTAGGGGGACTACAAATCTCAGCAATACATTATACAGCAATGCGGAATGGCAACCGGCTATAGAGGACTAAAAGTATGAGCAATACAGTATACAGCAATGCAAAATATTATGAAGCTACATATTCTGTGGCCTGATGAATTCAGGGTCTCAGGTGCACTGTGCGGGGTCTCAGATGGGCTGTGCGGGGTCTCATACCGATACTGGTATTGGTGCATTCTTAGAAATAATGAATTACCTTTATCCGGCCCTTTAATTTCACTTTTTTATATAAAACTTTGCTCACCTCATTAATATTACTGTATTAATAGGTACAGAATTTGCGATACACAGTGAAGTGCCAAATTCCAGGAATAGGAAAAGCAATTATGTTTTAGCATCTTTATAAATGGACCCCTTACGCAGAAAACAAAGTTCTGCTTTGTTGCCGTGTCTCACGATTTGCAACAAACATTGAGACAGAGCCGTTGTTCAACAAGCACAAGAATAAAACTCCAAATTAACATATTAAATGGAAGAAATGAATTTGCCAGTTAAAGGATTATGGAAACTAAACATTCTGTCATTTGGCTAATGATTGCAAATGTAAGAGGAGACACAAGCGCGGCGGAGAAGCTCTTCGTGTGTGACATGTCATATTTTAAGTGCGCCTCCTGAAAACACTGTTTATAAAGGTATGCATGGCTGATGCTGATGGAAAGCATGCTTGTTCATAATGCTCTAAAATTGTTCAACATCATCTCATCCATATATAATATTTTGTTCGGTATATGTCAGCTTGTGTTACCAGCTGCAGTTGTGCAACATGAATCTGCCTGACAGTTAGCTTGGTCATTTTGCTTTCCTCCAATATCTTTTTTAAACATGGAACACTGCTACCTTTTGCTACACAATACACAGATTTCATCTTGTAGCTTGCTGAAAGGAAAGCAACATGTGGCGCAGCGATCACAAAGAGCAACTCCAATCCAATGAGAACTGATGCTTCAGAAGTATGCAGGAAACACAGACTACTCACTGCTTTTTATCGGTAATCTGGGAACCCTTTTGCTTATCTGATTGTAATGTAGAAGAGGTATTCCCAAATACACCCACTTCAAGCTAAAATGTCAGTTAGGGCTGTTCACACATGTGCTTTGTGGTAATTTTCCTTCATTGAGGTGCGTTGCTGCCCATTAATTTTGAATGGGCTAATACAGCAACACAAAAGCAGCATGCATTGTGGTGCAGTGCTGTGAAGTGTGCATTGGAGCTAAGATACCCTTTTAACCACCATATATATTTAAATTGGTTATGAAGTTTACATCTGATGTTTGATGCATAAAGCAATGAGACAGGAAGTTACACAGCACAGGTTTAAAAAAATCTGACCCTATTTAAGGAGCTCTCCAAAATCTAGCTGCATTACAAAAAACTCAGATGAAGGTCTTTTAGAAGATCAAAAACATTTATGACATGAGCACAGTTGCAGTGTTTACTGGATAATGTTAACTGTTTACTAATAGGAATAATTTATTCCCTAGAGCCTGTAAATTTCAAGTTGTACCTGACCCCGCCACTTCCCAAGCTTCCACATTGGTCCTTTCATTGTGGAAGTACACAATGAAGTACACAATGAAGTACACAAAGCTGTAACGTATCTAGATGTATGTGATTTGTAGATTGTCATTACTAACATTTCTAAAGGTGTGTTTGTTATTTGAAAGATATGGGTAAAGTTTCACTTTGAGGTCTTTAATACAAGGGTCATGGCTTCTGGTTGGAAGCCAGAAAAAGACCTAAAGAAACATGGTGCCAGCTGTCCAATTTATGAGAGCATAAGCACCCCCAAAATAATTTACACACAAGGTTCGTTCTATCCCAGTCGCTTACACATTTGTGACATATGACATCTGGAAACAAATGCATTTCTCAGGGATAAGATAATGAAAAAATGCTCAGCTTATATTGTGGATATATATGCGAAACATATTGGTAAAATAAATGTGAACATACTGTAAGTGATTGTTTTAACATCGATTTACATTCAGCAATAAGCTGCAAACTGCAACACAAATTTACCTGAAGCGCAACGCCAGCCAAAATGTTTTTGGGGGTTTAGGATAGAACAAGGAAGAGTTAGAAACTTTGTTAGGATTTTATTGTTATCTTCCTACTGGGAAGATACCCTCCCTACTGTCAGTAGGCTTTAAAATGTCTAATATACTTGTTATAATAAGGCATTTGTAAATATAACTACTAATCCACATGAAATAACTTTTTATTTTAAGGCTCACTCGCCTTTTAAAAGAATTGCCACATAATAAGGTAAAGCATCAAATAAAGCAAGGGTTTAACATTATTTTGTTGAGAATTAGTATGTCGATTTATATGACATTTACCGTATAGCAGCAGACAAGTCAGTAAGTTAATTTTACACTGTAGTCATGGCAATAACTAATTATTATCTGCTTTATTGTACATTGTTGATGTTTCTAATAATTTGATGTTGCTAATAATTAGTCTGTTTATGTGGGCACTGGTGATGTTTTTGCTAATTATGCAACTTTTGATGCTCCTCTTCATTTATTAGTGATGGTTTTTGCTGATTATATTGGTTTTTGATAAGGCTTATATCAGCTTTGCTACATGTGCAGAATTAAACAGTGATATTATGAAATGAGCATTGCCATTTATTTTCCCTTTGATAATTCTCATTTTACCCAGAGGGTTTCTCATTTGGTTTGGGGGCGAATTTGTATAAAAACATTACTTAATAATAAAAAAACGGACATTAATACTTTTATATACTAGACCTTGGCTTACATCCTACAGAGAGATCTACCTGCCCATGTCCCATCAAAAATCCCAGCTACCCCTGCCAGAGTTTCTCATCCTGGCACATTCTCAATGTTACAAATATGAAAAAATGTAGTTGCTCCTAAACGCTCTATAGGCACTTAAAGTGCATCTCCATAGAACAATAGAAAGGAGTCTGTGCATATTAAATAGTATTTAAAAACCTTTCATATGAAATTTATGTTTAACAGCCTTGGTATTTTCATAGTAATTAACTGTCAATTCAGTCAGTTTCCCCTATACATAGCTAGTTCAGACATCGAGCCGACAACACTCCATTGTATTCATCCAACTGTATAGTGCTTAGCCATTGTTGGCACTCAGAAATTCCTCCAGTAAATCATTTTTTGAGGTCTGGGGCCTCCCCACCCCTCCTCCCATCAGGTCATGTAGACTCTCCTCTCTTCCTTTTGGCCCATATAGCTCTTCTCCTCCTCCCTTTGGCCACTACAGCGCCTCTTTTGGCCACTGCAGCTCCTCCCTTCAATCCATGCAGCTATCGGCAGGAGTTGTGGCGAGAGCTGGGAGCACATTAATTCTGGGCAATATGTTGGGACATAGAGCTGGGGCTGCCCACTGCCAGCAAAATGAGTCAAGTTATCTGGAGGGAAAAAATTATACCAAGAGCACCAAACCCAATTTTAATTAAACCCTAGAATAGGGTAGATTTGTTGACAAATGGCTCTCAAAACAGCCCTCAACTGTTTGGCAGAATAAAAAAAAGATTGTGAAATGATCGAATAGGGATCAAATCGAAGTACAGTATTAATGAGGGTCGGAGAGTCAAAATGTTGTACAAAATAGTATAAATGTATTGATTAAAAATCTTGGTCATTATGTACACACCATTTAGCCACCACTTATTACTCACTAAAATAGGTTGTTGCAACACCCACACTTACATACCATTTTTTGGTATGTAAGTGTGGGGTGTTGCAACAACCTTTTTTAGTTGCAACAACCTTTTTTTAGTGAGCAATAAGTGGTGGCTAAATGGTGTGTACATAATGACCAAGATTTTTAATCAATAAATTTATACTATTTTGTACAACATTGTGACTCTCCGACCCTCATTAATACTGTACTTCGATTTGATCCCTTTTCGATCATTTCACAATCTTTTTTTTTTTTTAAAGTTATCTGGGAGGGTTTGTGTTCATGTGACTGCAACTTAACAGAATCAAAATGGTATTTATCAAGGTATTTATTGATCTTGGAAGAAATTAGCATAACATGGTTTTAAAAATTTACTTATGTGCCATGGGGAGGTTTCCTGTGATTTGCTGTTCCATCCACTTTAAATAAATGCTGCTTTAACATAATGCATGTCCTTTAATGTACTGCAACACATCACAAAGATGTAAATGGGCCTTCAATCAAAAGAGATGCTACATGGTACTATACACTGTTGGATTTTACATGCTGTGCCTCATGACAGATTTTTCTCAATCATGTTTCCAAGGGAGATTAGAAAATGAACAAGAGCCAGACCTTTCGTCTAGCAGGCATGTTCAACCATAATGGCCTATGTCCTCTATTTAATAAAGCAAACACAATATGCAAAGTCTCCTTTGTGTCTCCCTAATATATACCTGTTAGCATGGCAGAGAAATAGTAATGGGCAGAGGGAACATTAGGCATGACAGTCTTTCAGCAGCTTACAACCAGAATCTTGATAACTAACGGTTACCTTCATTGAGTCCTCTGCACCAAGGTGTCATCCTGTAAAGTCAAGTCCCTCCACAACCTTTCAACATGTGCACAGCGACAAAGGAATATTGGGAGTGAACTTTTCACTTCTCTCTATTGGGTACCTTACTGATGTGAAAGATTTAAGGTGAAACATTAACATTACTGCAATGTGCATTCGCTGCAACTCAGTGGACAGTGGACAGCTGTAATTTTACAGATACTAGGCACAGTGAAACAATGCATTACAATGCCTATATTTCCTACCTACCTGATATATTCATTATCTTAACACATTACCCTGGTTGGATGTAAGGAACTAGAAATATGGAAGCTGTTAATGCTCACTTGTTTTTTTAAAGTGCAAGTACCTGGACCGTCACCCTTATTCCTCCTACATCAACTTAGTGAGATACAAAATGCAGCCAGTGAACCCCAAATCTGTATGATTGTTCATGGACAATGATTCACTAAGCAGGAAAGCATACAAAAACCTGGCAACTTTGTTGCTTGTACCTTTATGGACAAGTCAGCAATGTCAGATTCCATATTTCTATTCTTACAGTTTCCCTTAACATGCAAGGAACTAGCAGTGCCAAGTAGTAAGACAGGCCAGTACACAATCTAGTATTCAAAGTATTTACAGTATATCATAGCTTTGCATTATTTTCTATTTCATGTTATACAGACATCTGTGAACTGTAAGGAAGGAATAGACTGTAAAGAAAAAAGGGTTTCCAAACATAAAATTTAATAAAAAATAGCTTACCTTCCACTCATTCCAGTGATTCTTTGTTTTTTTTCCGTTCAACTGGTGATTCGGCCAGTTCATGGACTTTGGGGCTTCCAAAGCAGGAACATCATTGTCACCTAGTTGCGTGATCCCGGTGAACTTAAAGCTGAATTGGAAATGCACAACGCATCAGCACATAGAGCTTGGAGTCCAGAGGGAGCATATGGCACCATAGGATGTCAATGGTATCAAAGAGAGACATGTACCCACCTGTTTGTGCAGAAAGTGAAAGCATTCAACGAGACTGAGAGTAAATCAAAGGCCTGCTACAAGGTGGAGGGCCTGTGTTTTGTGCCAGACATAGAAAGACTGTGTGCCCCACTATGGGTGGTGATGAGAGAGTTCTCTTCACTCATAAGCCACTGTCACCAGCAGGGCTGTACTGATTGTTTTGATGAACTGCCCGTCAAATTAGATAAACTTTCATTGATGGGGAAAGACAGCGAGGGATCCACACAAAGAATATACCCACACTGGGCTGTAATGAAGACTACACAGGGCTGTTAAATGATGGGTTGGCTTTCACAATGGAGAGAACAGTGACAGCTAATCATATGGACTGAAAATACAGGGCAGAGGCTTGTTTTCAGTTACAGTAATTGCATGATCTCTATGCACAGTAGGCATTGCTGTTGAATGCAAACCATGTTTAAGGTAAGCCATAAAATGACTATTGCAAACAAAATTTTGCATTGAGTTCAACTTTAAGTATCAGCATTTATACACACAGCTGCCTTCATCAGGATACCTATGTATTTGTATTTACCGAGATCCATTCATGCACAGCAGAGACCATTAACACAGATTTCAGCACTGATGCGGTGTGGATGTAGATAAATAGCTTCTCATATATACTTCAGAAATCATTATCCCAGCTGAGGGATGCAAACAAAGGGCAAAGTGCTGACCACAGCAAGGTACTTGCATCAAGTGTGAAAATGACAAGGCAATTTGTCTATGGTGTCATGTTCTCTTCTTTAAAGATGGATTTGACTGCAAAATGCAAGACATTCTGGCTATATTATCAGTTATTGAGTCTGTGGATATTTTATCTTGACCTGGAGTATGCCAATAACTCCTGATTTTCAACACTTTATACATACACACCAAGGAGTGATGATGAAGCAAATCTAGTCTGTACTAAGCATATAAAGTCAACAGAATTGCAAATGAGAGCAAAGGCTGTAACAGAGATTCAAGAGCAGCTGTGCTAAACATAGATGAAACCACATGCTAGATTGTGTAAAGACAACTCTGTTAGGAACCACGTAAATTCTACTAAGGGCCTCACTACTTGACCCCACAAATTGTACAGCATAACATAACTGGACTGGAGTATGAAGGGCCTACCATTAAATCTTTTTTATGTTTACAGCGCAATATAGTGGAAGATGTCCAGCTGCAACAGGTGACCGAAGCAGTCAAAATGGATCTTAAGGTCTAACTGTATTCCTCTCTAGCTCTGAAATGTTGATTATTGCTGGATTTTCAGCAGTTTTCAATGCAGGATTTCACAAACAGGGTTCTGCAGAACCAAATGGTTCCTCCAGAGTTGGGTAGGGGTCCTTTGAGCAGTGAGCAATGGCAGATTTCCTAGCTGATGGTTCTTGCATAGTTCCATTATTCCATTGCCTACCAGTGTAAGGGGGCATATGTCCCACTGACTGCCATTGTAACAGTGCATTATTTCCACTGTGTAAGGAGGACCTCTCTCCTGCTTAGTACCAGTATAACGGGCCCCTCTCTCCCACTAGCTATCAGTGCGGGTGTCCTTCTCCCCCTGCTGAACACCTGTGTGAATGTGCCCTCTATCCTGCTAACCAACAGTGTAAGAGGATCCTCCCTCCCAATAACCATCAATGTAGGGTGGCCCTCTCTCCTCTAACCACCAATGAAAGGTGGTCCTCAACCACTAACAATATTAAGAGTTACTTAAAATTGCTTTGGCTACATTCATTTCTGGTAATTTTTCAATATTATTATTATTTGTTTAATTTTATGATTACTACTTAAAAAGACTCATCAAAGTCATACAAAGACACAGAGGTCATACATCTATACACTGGGCCTTCTCTATTGTTATCCTTATGGTCTTCTCTCACTCTTTTTTTTATTTTTTAAAATTCTTTATTTATAAACAGAGAGGTGAGATACAGAGAGTACAATCAAAATGGATGGGCCACAAGGCCGCAGAACAGTTCAAATCTAGAAACCTGACAGTAGCATCCATGACAGTAAATAGCAAAGAAAACAAAAATAAAAACCGGTGGAAGCATGTAAAGCATTGCCAACACATATTTAGAATACAGTACATGTACATTCTGCCAATTCAGGTTTTAATCAAGCTCTCTTCATCTCATCCCCTAAGGAATTTTGTATTTTTATAACAGGAGGGAAACATCCCCATTCGGCGGACTGTATGGTCCAGCCCACTGACGTGGATGGCCAGCACCATTCCAGCCCACTCTGGAGGCGTAGACATATATGAACAAAATAACACAACACAAAGCAGTACAAAGAACGTGAAACACAGAACACATAAGGGTAGAAGGGGAAAAATTCCCAGGTGTCGGTCAATTCCAGGTCATCCGGCCTGGATTACTCCTAGTCGTAGCACAGCGGAATAAAAGGGTCCCTAATTGGGAGCTATCCCATCTTGTGCCTCAGCCCCGGCACTCAGTCCGGAAGTCTGCTGAATCCCTGAATACGTACCACGTACTCCAAGTAGCAACAAATTTGGCCTGCGTCCCATTCAGGGAGGAGGTCAGGTCCTCCATCAGCTTAATCTCCTCCACTCGTCTAGCCCACATCTCTGCCGATGGCTGTACGGCCTGCTTCCATAAGGCCGGAATGCAGGCCCTTGCTGCATTCAGCAAGTGGATCAGCAATGAGCATCGGTATTGTTTATGTGAAAGGGGAGCCAAGTGGAGGAGATACACCGAGGGTGTGAACGGCAGCGAGAGGCCCGTGATTTTACCGATCAGTGTGGCGATCTGGAGCCAGAAAGGTCTGACCTTTGAGCATGACCAAAACACATGTAATATCGAGCCTGGCTCATCGCCACACCGCCAACAAATTTCAGACACAGATGGGTACATAACGTGGAGGGTCGTGGGTACTCTATACCATCTGGTCAGAAGCTTATATCCCGCTTCCTGGTACTTGTTCGACACCGATAACCTGAGGGCAAAACATATCATACGGTCCACCTGTTGAGGGCTGAAGTCTACTTCCAGGTCATTGACCCACTGTCTCACAAAGTACGGGTGGGGGAGGTCGGGGGGATGGCGTAGGCATTTCAGCATGTGGGACAGGGTGTGTCTAGTCGGTTCTGCCCTCAAACATATGGTTTCAAATTCTGTCAACTGCCTCTGATGGCATGTTCTTCCCGGGAAGGAACATAGGTAATGTCTCGCTTGTAAGGTGCACCACAGTCTCAAGGGCGGGTCTGTGAGCAGCTACATCTGGGCAACCTGTTTCCAGCGATCTGCGTCTCTGAAATGATATAATCTAGTCATCCCTGATGTCTCTAGGGCTTTGGCCAATGGATTATGTAGACCCGGAGGGAAGTGCGGGCTCCCCACTACTGGCGTCATGGGTGATGGTAATGGAGATATTCCTGGGGCCGGGAATACCTTGAACACCACTAGCATCGTGGCTCGCACCAGTGGGTTCGTCCAAGAGACTGTGGTGTCTGACTATTGTGGTGTCTCTGTTTAATGCTCAATGCTGCAAGTGATGTCAGCGTTGAGAACTTGTCAGGTGATGGTGGGAAAGGGCTTTTTTTTTTCCATAAGCCGCATGACTGAACTTGTGAGGCAAGTCATTTGAAGGTAACAAAGATGCCTACATTGTTTGCTGAGGTATATTTCACAGGAAAATACTAAAGTCTGTGTTACTCAGAAGCCTGAACCACTACTTCAAACTAAATCAGAACACCCAGGTCCGGATAATGCCTCATGCAGAGCTCAAAGAACGGATAACCCTTACCAAGAGGTCTGCATCACAGAGAGACACTAGAGATACTAGTAAAAGGTACATTTGAGGCTGTACCACTGCTCTAAAAATGGAAAACACTCTGCAGTTAATGGGCACAGTACACACAGGTCTGAAACACGCCAAAATACAGAGCTTATAGCAAATATAAAGTGCACCATAATGCCAATGGTCACATTCCAGTATACCTTCGCCCCTCACAGCATGAATCTTCAGAGACTGGCATACACCAGAGGCTGTGACATGGCTCTGGGTCTGTAACACGCTCTGCGGCTAACAAACTAGTTCACTATACTGTATGTCTGGGGAGCACCACAAGGGCTTTGTGCCTGAGGGTCACATTACAGGAAGGCCTTAAATTATTCAAACCAGCGGGGTCTGGGCACAGTCTCCAAGACAGAACCAAGGATTAGCAGTTTTAGATAGCTGTTGTGTGGAGATCAGCTCAAACAGCTTAGTAACGTCTTGATTGAAGAGAAAAATCAGCCACGAAAAACCAAGAGTGTTGACAGAAGAGGAAAAAATATAAAAAATACAGAAATTTTTCCTCATCAGAGTCAAGGAGAAGAGTGCAACCTTTTAGTATACTAGCAAAAATTGAGGCATGGCGGTTGGAGGTGGGGTTATTAAGTGGGCTGGCCTAATGCTTTTTTGTTTTGCCAGTGTCTAGAGATGTACAAATCCCAGGAGCTCCGTGTGCTCCTTACAAATGACAGCTGTCTCCTAATTTTTGACACTTTCTCTAGTGTAGTCTTGGAGCTCAAAAGTATCGGTACATGTACTCGTACTTCTACCGAGTACTATACTTGGTATCTGTGCAACCCTAATAAAAATCGCAGATTTGCTGTCTAGATATTCTTCACATTTTAACAATTGCATTTTAATTATCAAATATTTAATTTTGTTATCGTTTATCATGTTTAAAATACATTTTTTTTATAAACAAATCTCCAATGTACCAAAAATAAAAATGGTAAAGCAGGGATTATTTGTTCTGACAGCTGACCACCAGGTACAAGGCCACATTTCAGTGTCTGCATACAAACTAAAACCCCCACGTTACTGGCAATCTGCATCTTTCCAATGATGGTGAATTGAAAGGGAACCTGTCACATAAACCCCCCTTACCATCTTGTCTTGAATTGTATTGTAATTGTAATGTCTTCCTTATATTGTAAAGCGCTGCACAAACTGTTGGCGCTATATAAATACTATGTAATAATAATTATACTAGCAAATGTAAATAATGTACCCTGTACACTATGTATGCGGAGTCTGCACTTCAGCACTGATTTGGACTGAATCCACAGCTCTGCCTGCCCACAAGTCATGCCTCTTTTCTCAAAGGAACCAATCAGAAGGTCCCCATTGTCAGCTAGGTTAGTAAAAACACTGCAGTCAGAAGTTACACATGAGCAATTCCCTCTGTGCACCATCTTGAAATAAACATGTCTTTCGCTTTGTATCAAACACATTTTTGTAAGGTGCTAACTTTACCCCCAACCCACATACACACTGTAAAGGAGAAGAAAAATGGTGGGTGTCTACACTGGGATTTGTAGGTAGTCTGGGACACAACTTGCCTATCTTCTCCATACCTACAACTAGGTTATATAAGTAACTAGTATTTTGCTGCAATAAATTAGGAAACATTTGCTTTATTTTTGACAATGACAATGGTTTTTCGACCCCAAGTATCGGTTGATAAAATGACAAGTGACAACGGAGGTCCTGAGACTCACTTCAGTTGCCATTACAAGTGGCAGATAACAAAAAAAACAAATGGCAAATCGATTAGATCATAAGACTCATTCCAAGTTGCATTTTAAATTACAATCATTATCATTCAATTACTCACGTGAGAAATCACATGACCCAGTGTGAATGACAACTGACAAGACATCACACGACCCGTGCCATTCCTTAGCCATCTAGATCCTCCAACTAATATTCCAGTATAACTGTGCTTTAAGTGTTATAATTAAGTTACGCTTCATTTTAGTGTGTAGTTTAACCTTCAGCATACTTTACCTCCTAAACTACATTTTCAATAATGAAATAATGAAAGTAAACAGTAGCCACCTGATCAACTGCCTAATGTAATGCGACTCTCACCAACTCTGTTTACTAAGCTGACTAATTGTCCATTAGCGAGCCTCATACTTTATATTCAGAATAAAGAAAAGACAGGTTTAACTCATTTACTCGTTCACATTCTATTCACTCCATACTTATTGACTATACAGAGCCAGGGGAGACGCTCTGCAATCACAACCAATAATTAGCCTATTAACTGATCTTGAACTAGATGACATCAAAGGATAAATTACATCACAGGTTCAACAGGAGTAAAAAAAAAATTGCTAGTTTGTTGCTGGGCAATTGCTGTTTTACTTGCTGTATCCCTCACTATCCCAGGAGCCAGTGTTCTCCTCTTCTCTCTGGCACTCCGGGTTGTTGGTGGGCCCTTGGCATCCTCACTCACAATGCAGGACTGCTGATCCTGCACTGTACAGGATGACATCAAAGTGCCTGCGACTGATGGAGTGACTGAGAGAAATGGTTTTGAGACTGCTCACATGGAGACTAAAGCCTGCCGGAGCGAGGGGCAGGTAAAACATGCAATAAACGCTTGACAGAGGTCATCACCCTCCCCTAATCTATCCAAAACTAAATTCAATGTTTAGGCTGGAGATGTGCTTTAATGAGAAATCATACACACTATACCCATTGTACTTGTGAGGAACTATCTGGCATAGCAACAGTTTCTCAGGCTTCTGATTGACTTTGGAGGATCATATTCAGTTCACCCAACATGCCATCTCTCCACGGCAGCTCATTACATGATGTTGACAATACTGATAAAGCAGTAAATGAGAACCACAGCTTTAAGGCCTCATTCATGAGGCATTTATTTCCGGAGGTGGACTCTCATCAGGAATCACAGGTCATTCTGGATACTTGTAGCCGCTCAGCCTCAGCAAAGCAAAGACAGGCTAACAGCGGCCTCAGCTGTCCGCCTGTGTTCAGATGTAACTGTGCATTGAGCAGTTATGTCCGGTTAGAGACAGATGACCACCCCTGGACCAAGCCGCTGTCAGCCTGCCTTTGCTTTGTACCTGTGATTTCTGCCGCAGGAATCTGCTGCTGGAAATAAAGGCCTTGTGTGAAAAAGTGTGTGAAATCTGACATACAAGGAAATGAAACAACACATTACAGGCTATAGAAACGTTTCTTCTTTATAGAGTAGCAGGAAGATTCACCTCTGACATGTTTTGCACTGTAAATAACTTTTTTTGAAGAATTTAAATCTTAAAAGGAGAACTATGGGGTCAGTGTTTTTCCCCATAGTTCTCTTAAGGGTCACGGGAGGACAAAAACTAGCATCCTCCCGTGACCCAAAGCCCAGTATATCGCGAGCTACAGCTCGCGTTATACTGAGACCACCACAGCCGGGACGGATCCCGACATTACTGTCGAGATCCACTCAGCTGCGTGAGTGACAGCTGGCTCTCCCTATCTAGAGGCAGAGCCAGCTGTAACCCGCCCCCTCCCCCGTCCGTCCCTCCACTCTGTGCTGGAGGATCAGAGCGGGGAGGGGGGAAATCCATGCGGGGAGTGGTAAATGACAGTCAACGCTCTCTGCAGGGAGACTATCGAGAAGTTAGCGGGCGACAGTATTTGTTCGCTCACTTCCCGATCTATTGAGCCGACATGTGACAGTTTCATTGTCACACATAGGCTCGAACTATGAGACTGAGTGATTTTCACTCACCTCATAGTTCTCCTTTAAAGGTTTCTGGGTTTTACGAGGCAGATTTACTAAAAGTAGTTGAACATCTTCACTTAAACCGAGTGAATATTCACTTCATTTATCCAATCATACTTTCATTCTGAGCACCCAATCAGGTATAGATAAAAAGTAAACAGCAACTTGCTTTCCACATGACTGGATAACTGAAATGAATATGCACACAAAAACTTGAGTGAAGATTCTCAACTCCTTTAGGAAATCATCCTCTTTGCAGCATTGTCTACCGCAGAAATAGTTATGAATGACACAGCATTTCACAGTGCCTGACAGATTGATCTGAAGACAAAAACTTAATGCAGAAGAACAGAACCAGAGACTTTAATTCATTCAATCGTATCTATTTGTTTTCAAACTTTTTTTGCCAGCTGAAGTCAAAAGTTGAACTGCGTTGTTTCAGCACTTCAAGCCAAGAATTATTACAACTCATGCCAAAACCAATACAAGTCCTTGGAGGAGAGGGAGATTACCGAAACCCCTTGTAACTACATCACACTGAGCACTGGCCTGCAGTAGATGTTTAAGACTGACCAGGCTAGTGCTGCCAGAATGGAATGTTAAGCAAGCATTACTTTATCAAGACAAAACAATGACAACCGTTTTAAAGATCAGCATGTAGAGTTACTTTTACCTTTGTTGAAGAGTGGATGGTGGAATGGCGGGACAGGGAGCTGCTCTGTCAGCCAGGGCTCGCAGAAGTAGGCTTGCAGCCAGGTCGTGCACTGTTCCAGTGGTGCAATCATTTCCGGAGGGCCCTCGCATACCTTGAACGATGCAGAGGCGTCCTTAGCCCTGAGAACAACAGAACATTAATGTGTTTTCCTTCCAACCATGTTGCTTTCCTGCAATAAATTAGCAAGTAAAATAAGCCAATATCAATGAGAAACATGCGTCCTCTTTTCAGAAACACTTGCATTCATAAGGTTATTTGCAATGAAAGGAAGTTATTAGCCAGAGATTTAAGGCATAGCGGTTACTAATGTTTTTACATTTCTTTACTCCAATTTGAAGTTAACGGGACAATAAAAAAAAAAAAATCCCCCATACGCATATGAGATCTTAGCATCCACAAACACAACAATTATAGGGATGATGTGATGTATTGCTATTGGTATTTAGGGCCCAAACAACATAATATTAAAGTTATAACGGTTTTTAAGCTATTACAAATGCTGATTAAATCACTTACAATGGATGCTGCTTCTTGATATTTAAAAGCTTTATCGTACTGTAGAATCAGCTGGTGCCCCTGAGCACTGGTCCTGATAGCCTGTTTAATAGTGGTTCTTTTCCCTTGCTGCACCCTTTAGAGCCACCCTTGTGTGTGCTAGTAAGTGGTGTGCGTCACTCCAAACAAAAAGGCACAGCGAGGCAATCCACTCCCCTGCTCCCCACTCCCAGCTAGTAAATGGACAGCTGCTGGAGACTGCTCTGTCCCAAGCTGAGAGTTGGAGTCAGAGGTTTGGAAACATAAGAGTTTGAGCAAAAATGTAAAGAAATACTTTGCTGGGCAATGTATATTTGATTGATCTGGATTCATTATTGAAAAAAGTTTGAGCATTTAACGCTACTTTAACCATTTGGGTGTGTTGCATGTTGAGTCGTGTTGACGTGCATTCCATTAAGGCAGCCTATTCATTTTTATTAGGCTGCCAACGCATGAGCCCTGATAAAAAATTTTTTACATGGATCATTACCATGCATCACACTTCAATGCATGTGCATCTGAGCTGCATTGTTTCAGTGTGTTGGGGTGCCATACAAAATCAATAACACCATAATGTACCAACTCACGTAACAAGCAATGCAATTACTTCAACACACGGCATTGCAAAAATGTGCTTTGGCCCTTAATAGTGATAATTACTAAAGAGGCTGAAGATTAGCTCAACAGCCAACCAGAGAAGGTGCAAAAGAGGCAGCTGAAAAACATGCCACAATCCCCAATCTTTACAGGACACCTTCATAGCCATCTTCCAAGTTCCTTCCAAGGTTAACCCCTCACTGCTCTGAATGATTAAAGATAAACTCACTAGATTAAAAAATGCAAAAGGTTAGGAGACCACTTATACATCTTGAGTGCCAGCATTTCAGTGCAGGACTTTTTATTTTCCTTTAGATAATGATGTATTTTACAATTCAAATTCACATTTGGTGGAATAGTGCAATATTTTGCAGAATGATTTGGAATTTTATTATGATTCAACTTTGTGTTCCAGTAAAGTTTTAAGCTGCACTCTAAATTGAAAATTAGGTACTGAAATGCAAAATGAGAGCCCAGTCTACCTAGTCAGGTCCCAGCTTTTTGACCAGGCAATCTCAACAGTATGCCCACTACAGACTTCTTGCCACCTTCCATTCCACCAATCACATCAGTCAAATAAGATTGGTGAAACAGGAAGCAAAGAGAGGAAGACTCAGCACAAGATTCTGGAATTACACTCTTAGTGAAACTGTGAGGTCTTCAATCAAATCCAATATCTATAGGTTTACCTGCAGGTAAATCAGGTGAACGTTACCAGTTTATCTCAACTTCAGTGTTTGCTAGACAACAGTATCATTATTTACTGCTGTCACCTGGAATTAATCTTTACTTTGTTACTCATAGTAGCCAATTAAATCCAGTGCTCAGACTATGGCAAGAAACAAATAATTCTTGTAGACACTTCTAATGTATGAGAGCCAATAAAACCCAGTTACTAATAGGAATGTACACTAACTGGATTTCCACCGGTGTATTTTGCTAATCAACAGTCTTTATGCTGAAGGATATTTTCCCTGTCCCTGTGTGACTTAATTTGGTATTTTGAATTTCCTGTCTGTGTTTGTATAGACAGAAGTGCGAGCTCCGCAGAGGATCCAGTTTTGGCCATGCTGCCACAAGGAAAGGGAACATCCAGCATGATTAACATATTTAATTGGCTGCTTCTTCAGAGACTTGCATCCCAAAATGTTTCTGCTGCAACAGACTGGCAAATACAGTTGGCCTTTTAAAAGATACACTGGGCATTAACAAAACTGGCCTCCTATGACCTCGGAGTGACTCTCACAAAATAGATGATGAAAAGTAATACACAGAAATGATCTTATCGTGGTGTATTTTACAGAAAGTAGAGAACATGTTCTAATTCCCCTGCTTCAGGGGAATTAAAACAAATAATCATGTGAATTCTGCAGCAAGAAATACCCTTTTAAAGCACAAGAAAAAACTACACTTGCAGAGGGGCCCCTAGCACTACAAGGGCTAAATGCTCATTAAGCCTAGGGTTAGAGAGATAAGAAGTAATACTTACCTTAATCCTTGCTCTGGCAGGCTCCTTTCATCCATGCAACCAGTTCTGCAAAGCCTGCTCTCCAAGGTGCTACCAGCCACAGTTGCACCCCTGTCTCCTGCACATACAGTGCAGGGCTATTAGTCCTGCATTGTATGTTATGTCGCCACGGGAACGCCCAAAGTGGCCTAAGTCTGCCAGAACTAGGTTTAAGGTGTGCATTAAATCCTTGCATTGCAGGGAATGGGAAGCAGGACATTGCTGCAGCCGGACACTACAAGAGGTTTTTTTCTCCTGGGCTTTAAAGGGCCAGACTATATATTTTTGGTTACAGTATACATTTCCAAACACTTTTACAGTGCCACTGGTCAGAATTGCAGCATTATGTTACATGATTCTTTGTTATGTACCCTGGCTCTCATGTTTAAGAATAAGTTGAAGTTTCAAAGAGCTTAAAGTGGTTGGTAGTCAAACCAGGGTACACCCTGACTTGGATTTTCAGTGGCTTAGATTCAGGGCCATTTGGAAGATAAGTATACGGAAAAAAAATCAGGATTAAGATAATGGCCACATTCACTTTATCTTATGAAGGTTTTTAATGCAAAACTTATTGCCTGAGTGAAATAAACTTTTACTGCAGTGTCCATGTTTTTCCACATAGAAAGGCATTGATGTGTAAGACATTTCTGGAAGTAGCAACATAATAAAGTGACATGTACAGAAAAAAATGAAATGCCACCAGTGCCTTCTCAATAAAAATTAAAGATACTGCACTCCGAAGCAAGCATCCAACACTCCTGAATATTAAATATTAGCTGTTGAGACACTACTGGCATCCATTCAATGGAACACAAATTAGCAGCCAAACTAACCACAGGAAACATACACCTTTAGGCAGGAATCTAGGCTTGCATTTTTGCTTAATGCACTATTTCATGATGGGAAAACAAAATTGATTTCTCGCAAAACAATTAGTTGCAATGTACCTCAAAGAGTGTAGCGCATGTCTGGCATTCTTTCAATGACAACAGTTGTGCTCCTTTACGGTTCCAAGGCTTTGGTTCAGCTTTGCTGATTTCAGCTCATGCTTAAAATTAAAGCATACCTGGCTCCTATATACAGCAAAGGCAGTTGATTTCACAGAAGTTACAATCTGTACACATAAGACCACTTTCACACGGGCATTCTGATCAGGCCCACCTGTAAGTTTTTCAGGTGAACCTGATTGGACGTTCACTGCTAGTCTGTGGGCTGCCGGATCTAAACCAAAACATGTGTCCGTTTACATCTGGTTACCCCCGACTCCCGCCAGGTCTGGAAAAACAAACAGATCAGAGTTCCATTTCGACAGGCCAGACTCTGCCAGATTGGAGGTAATCTGATGTAAATGGACACATCCGATTGCACCTGATTCCCCATAGACCAACAAGGGTCCGGTAATTAGTTTTTTCCTCCATTACAAAAAAAAAGGACAAAACTGGATGGACGTGGATGTCACAATGGTGCATAGATCCCCCGCGGATCGTAACTGAAGGTCCCTGTCTGAAGGAGACCTTAGAGTGAATCCTATCAATTGATGACAAACTAGGGGCCTCACTGAAGCATGGTGTTTGGAGTAGGAGCATCTCTGATAAAGTGATGTCATTACTCACAAACATGGGACTTTGCATAGGACTCTTGTGTTTGCAAAGGCCATGAACAACCTTGGGTCATAGTAAGGGTCATCTGTCATCTTTCTAAAACACCAATTATCAGGGTTGTAGGCACCATAATTTTAGGATTTAGGATCCTCCACCTTCCTTCTTGCAGGAGAGATATGTGGAGCCCATTTTCACACTTTGCATAGAAGTTAGGTGATGTTTACTTAGGCTGCCGAATGTAATATTTTTTTTTTTGATTGCTTGCATTCAGAACTTCCGGCAGAACAAAGCATTGGCATCCAGTCAGATCATGGCTACATACCACAGTACTATTTTACAGCATTTCATACAATCATACAGATTTACTGCTGTATACAAGATACTATCATGATTATAAAGATATTTCTAAATTGTTTCCTTAGAATAAAAGCAGTGTTCGAGTTACCTGCCCACCCCCATACAGAAGAAATGTTTTAACCACTGTACAGGGCTCATTTACAATAGCAATAAAATGGCTGTGGAGGTTTAAGAAGAAAATAGACATTTATAGATGAAGCAGAAAACCCTATTTAAGCAGCGGTATTTATAATCTGATGAGAAGGAGGTACGGTAAAGAACAGCACACTGCCAACAAAACATTATATGTCATGAGCAGACTCAATATGGCACAATCACAAAGGATCTAGGCCACGGCACATAACTTTGTAATGCAGAACATGGCTTACAACAAAATTCTATTACCCACTAAATATGAATTTCCATGCTTTAATATGTTGGCATAAGTATACTCATTGGCTCCATAACATCAACACCGCCCAGGGAGAAATGCTGCTGACTGGATGTCACAATAAGTCACATTTATTGCTATAGTTTTATGACCACTGAATATGCCCATAATAACGTCGTACAATGGGTATGTTTTTCTTGGTGAAGTCAAGTTGTGCTTATACATGTTAAAACTTGAAAAAGGAAACAAATAAAATGGTGTTTGATGTATCACACCTGTTACCACATTAAACTGTCCACCAGAATCTGTAAAATTTATATGCAGCTAGTCATTGCTTACATCATTTTCCTGAAGTCTAAAAGTAAATATTTGCTATATTATACAGGTGACCTTTAGAAATGTTAATTGTGATTAAGAAGCACTCTGAAAATTTACCTTTTGTCCTTCCTCCTGAAAGATAGCAGTGTATGTTCTAATATGTGAGGGTGCCTAGGCACTCCTGTGCTAGAACCTCATAATTAGACATGTGCGATTTGTTTCGTCCGAACCTAAATTCGGATGAAATTTTGGAAATTCGTTGATTCGGAGCATCCGAATTTCCAAAATGTACCATGTCCAAATTCATCCGAAAGCATCCGAATCCGAAATTCCGGATTCAGTACGAATTTTGTCCTAATGGAAACTAAATTAGAAATTTATGATAATGACTACAAAAAGAGGATTTCATAGCATGTGAAGATAAAAACAAAACATTACTTCATGTTCCTGTGCATGCACCGTCAACGTTTAAACGGATAAAACAAATTAAGAAAAGGATTTGAATGTCCCTTTAATAGTGAAGAATAGAGCACAGCAACCAGAAATGTCAATTGTGCCAATTCTGCTGCGTACGTGCGTACGAGCATTCGTCCGTTCATGCAAAAACCCCAAATTTCGGAAATTCGTCCGAATTCCGAATCCGATCCGAAATACGAATCTGAATCCCATACAGGATCCGATTTTGGAAATCCGAAATAAACGAAATCCGAAATGAAACAATTTTTTTGCGGCTGCACAAGTCTACTCAAAATTGTATATCTGCAGTGTGAATCTAAGGCACTGCTGCCAATGATGGTCAGTCTTGAGAGGTTAAGTGATATTTTGTCACTTTTCTCCTTGCTGGAGGCTCTGACACGAGGAAGCAAAGCCTTCTATCTAAGAAGATGGTTGCCTCCAGAAAGAGAATGCAGTGCAGAATAAGGTATTGTTAATCAGCAATAGCAGAAAGATCTGCTCCAGGAAAATCACAGGCAAAACTGATGATTAGTACTATACACCATTCCTGCCTTTTTTTTGGAAACAGCTTCTAGAGTTCAGTTCGACAGTAAGAGTCCTCCTGGTTCTGGAATTACTTCATTAGATATCTCTAACCCTGTCTCTGCTAGAATGTTTAAAAGAGATCTATGGGTTAACCTTTTTATCCCATAGTAGGGTCATCTCTTTAGGGTCACGGGAGGACATATACGAACATCCTCCTGTTACCCAAAGCTCAGTTTATAGCCGTCTATAGCTTGCTATATACTGAGAGCGCCGCAGCCGGGACGGATCCCGACAATACTGTCGAGATCCACCCAGCTGGGTGATTGACAGTGGGCTCTGCCCATCTTGAGGCAGAGCCAGCTGTGTGGAGGATCAGAGAGGGGGGATCTCTGCAGGGAGATGATCGGGAAGTGAGCGATTGACGGTATGTGTTTGCTCACTTCCCCATCTATGTGTGACAGTTTCAATGTCACACGTCGGCTCTAGCTAGGAGGATGAGTGTAAAATCACTCACCTCATAGTTCTCCTTTAAGCTCAGTACAAGTAGTCATTTTTAACTGTTATCTTTTAATTAATAAAGCACAAATGCAAAGTATGTCAAGCCCAACACCAGGATTTGTCCCATTAATTTCCCAAACCAAAATTTCAGATGCCTTCTAAGCAGTCAGCTGTCAAGTGTTTTTTGTTCCCCACTCCTTATTCAGCGTCAGTGGTGAGAGGTCCTCAATTCTAAAGAACAGCGCTCACACTTTATAGAAATGCATAACAAAGCAAAAACAAGGCAGCTGTTGGATGGACTATGGCCTCAAGTATTTAAGCCACTTCGCTGGCATTGCAGCAAGGCAAATATCATTTTTAAAAGGAGAGGTCAGCAATGGCAGTTTCCAATTTTTCCTCATGACAGGTTACCTCTAAACCAACCAGCATAAGTCTTGTACATATATTTTACTTTGCTTCATCCTTATACAGCTCATGCCAGAGTTCCCACAGAAGCATGGCATCATATTATTCTCCTTTAAGGCTGGGTACACACCTGAGCGTATTTTTTCTGCTCGTTTTTTAGCACGTTTTTCCGTTCAGTGAAACAAGCGTTTCACTGGCGGTATGATTTTTTTTTTCCCCTTATTTTCTCTATTTAAAAAAAAAAAAATTCACTTTCAAACTTCCTGCCGGCTCCACCCCCCTGCGACGTGGCCATTCGCAAGGGACGGAACCCGGAAGTCGGCAGCCGCTGGAGGACACAGCGGGGATCGCGGACAAGGTAAGACCTGTACGCTGTATTCACGAGTGTGGCTTGGGGATACCGCTTTGTTTACCCCGATCCACACTCGGGAATACCAATGGAAACACGTGGAAAAACGCCCCAAAGAAGCTTCTGTACTTCTTTGGGCGTTGGGCGTTTTTCAGTGCGTTCCTACGCGCTGTAAAACGCCCAGGTGGGAACCACGCCCATAGGCAATTATTGGTTTTCACATGTTGAGCGTTTTACAGCGCGTAGGAACGCGCTTTAAGGCGCCCATGTGTGAACCAGGCCTAAGAAGCTAGTAGTCACATTTGCTCATTATAATTAGCACTGGATAGCACTGGCATTTTGTATGCATTGTTTTCCAGCTTGCCCACAGGAAAGTACAAAACATGGCACCTTCTACAGTTATTTATCACTGCACACTTGTAATGTAGATATGTTTTGTGCATTCCAACTGTGAATGTGTGTTTTACGGCACATTTAAAGAACGCTGAGCCGTGCCTCAACACAAACAGAGTGTTTCTTCTGATGAATAACCTATTTGACTGCAGTGATGATGGTATTACATGGAGATGTCAGGGCAGTCTAGTATGTCATAGCTCTAGTACTATGTGCACCTGAAATTGATTTAATAAAATGTTCACACTGCCTGCCCCAAGAATTTTTTCTGCAGCTGTTTAATTAAGGGAGAAGACTGTTTATCCATCTCCTGTCGAGAAAAATATGTGTTCCTTTTCTCAGTGGCAAAATACTAATGGAAATTTAATTCAGCCTGTGACTTTTTAGGCGCAGTCATGAAACATAACTTTTTACTGAATACTCTTCCTTCTTTAACATAATCTTTGATGATTTTAAAGTGAATCTGTACTTTTCCTATTCGGGGCAAATGGGCTGATTTAGCATCTCACGCTCTCCCTGCAAATAATACATTCCCTGCGTTTCCCCATCTTCCCGTGTGTCCACCAAATTGAAATACCCGATACTGCCAGATATAGGAGGGTATGTAACTCTCTACTCTTTCTCCCAAAGTGCAGTGCTGAGTGCCTGCCCTAATAGCCAACCACCAGCTCCCAGCACCCTCACCTAGAGGGCAGGAAAGGATCCATAGTCCTATGTAAGCTTTGATCTGATCTTTTACAGGTTTTTATTTTAAGGCAGAGGAACAAGGTAGTAGAGTTTCACCCCAGTTCATGTATGTAGTAAATTTAAAGTAAACTTTTGCCTTTTCGTGGACAAACCGTAAGCAAAAACTTTTTTTGATTACTATAAAGATCTTAAATGCTCTATGGCTTACCTTTTCCATCCTTCCTGCACCCACTCAGTGGAGCAAGAGGTGGATGACATACAATAGCACTGAAATAGCAGAACCTCCACTTACACAATACTATTTCCCACCTACAAACTATTCCTTAAGGATCAGAAGAAACATGACAGGAAGCAAATTTTATGAATAAGAGGTTCTCCAGACTCAAATCATCCAAAAAACATCAACACCTACCTGAAAAAAAAATGGTGGAGCTCTCCGACTCTGGTCTTTTGGAACTATAGGCAGTGGACAAGGCTTATAAGGCTGTAGGCCCTTGACCAGAAGCTAATACAATTCCCTCAGGATGTCTCAGAGGATACAATTTAATCCTCTGAGACATTTCGCAGAGGATTAAACAAAGGAGACTCCCATAACTGCTTGTGTAATATGCTAAACCTTTCTTACTACCCAGTAAGATACAAATGCTTAATGACAAATTTCCATTGATTCTCTGGAATGTCTCCCCTTCCATCTTATCATGATAAAAGACAGCGAACCTCTCAATCTTCAACCCTGACAATGGTCCAAACTTTCTCCCTAACAAAGCTGCAGATCTAGGCCAATCACCAATAGTCTCTACTGTAAAAGTCATCCCCAGCTCCAAACGTTGTAATAATTAACTCAGAAGAAAGTTTAACATTCTGTGGTCTGGCAGAATTACATCTTTTAAGATAAACTCTTTGCCCCAACGGCTTTCTACCGCTCCCAGTCCCACCTTAATAAGATGGACAAAGTTTGGAGCTGGGGATGACTTTTACAGTAGAGACTGTTGGTGATTGGCCTAGATCTGCAGCTTTATTAGGGAGAAGGTTTGGCCCATTGTCAGGGTTGAAGATATAGAGGTTCACTGTCTTATCATGATAAGATGAAAGGGGAACCTTCAGGTATAAGGGATCCTGTTGTCCTAAAGGGTAAAAGTTACAGGCTTCAGTGTATAACATTCCAGAGAATCAATGGAAATTCACATACTTTTACATTCACATAGTATATATAGTATACATAGGTCTCAGGGGGGTTTCTCATTCTCCAATTTATTTTTGTCCCCAGTCCATATCTAAGGTTTAGTATGATCTCCATCATATACCTATACACTTCCCTACTCTACTCCATGATAATTATCCTGGATATTCTGAAGTTTAGCAAGAAGGGTTTTAAACACAGGGCCCTTACAAAACTAGGCAGAAACCTGAGCATGGGCCCATGCTTGCAAACCATTTGGGTTTCTGTACGGTGTCTTAGGCCTCATTCACACGGGGCGTACACGTCTGTGCGGCATACACAGCCAATCCCGGGAGGGACAGGTGCTGCATGTGATTGCATGCAGCAGCCTGTTCTTCCCTATGGGAGCACATAGCCATATGCTGTCATACACACACCCGTACTGCACATCTGTGTGGGTGTCCGCACTGGAACGCAGACAGGATGCATGCATGTCAACATTTTACACCTCCAGAGTTCTTATTTCCCTCATGTAACTGGCTTACTGCTTTCCCCAAACAAGACTATAATATAGTTGGAGTTAAGGTTGATCAGGGCACCATATCCCTCCCTTATAATCTATATAGACATTACATTTTAAATCTATTTATTGTGTACAAAATCTAGACCACATATAAGCCAAAAACTAGCAGTCGGTCACCCATTGAGATATCCACTCTACTGTTTAGCAAAAGAACACCTCTGCTTGCCACATATCATATGTATACCAATATGTACGATTCTTATATGCTATTTATTTCCCAGTTTGTAAATAATATTGCTAATCTGCACATGCTGTTGTCTAATTTAAATCTGTTGTGCACATGCTAGATTTTGTATCACCTGTTAACCGTCTGTTCAAGCACTATAGTGTTCCAATGTGTTCACCATGAACAAACATTTAATAAATTATACAAAACCACTTGTTCATCTTAACACCAATGCACTTTTTGTTTATACCACACTATAGTGTATTAATTGTTACCATAGGTAAGTCTTGGCTGTTTAATATTCAGTAATGCATCAGATGTGGCAATAAACATCCAGGTGAAGTTGAAGAACTTCTCCAGGAAACGGCGAAAGTCTCTATCTAGTGGTGAAGAATCTAGTGGTAACAGACACAGCACATGGATTCTGTACAACGGATATGTCCGAAAGCAACACTTATATTGCTTCTCCTCCCCAACATGACAACCAGAATGGTTTCATTGCATATCCGCAAAAGCAAGAGGATATTGAGAGGGTGGTAAGATTTGAAAATATGCAAACAGAACATTCAGGGACTGAAACAGTAGAAGAGAAGTGCACCTAAAAACACAGTACTGACATTTAAGCATCTATACGTGAGGAACCTGTACTTACATTTTTTAAACAAGTTCTTTCTGCAAGTCTCTGACATCACCCCCTGTGTTGGTGCTCAGTAAATTCATTAATACCATGTGCAAGAGTCCTAAAAAAAATGCAACGATCCTGTAGATCACATTTAATTTCTGACCATCACCAAGAAAAATTTAGACTATCGCTAATCAAGATTAAAATTCACCTACTAGCCATTTAAAAAATAAATACATTCGATATTTTCTTAATGTGCCCGTGTAACAAAATGCTACTCTCAGCTAATTCGACCCACTTCCTCACCTTTCCACCCCGACCAGAGTGTGGGAAAATTATTGAGGTTGAATAAACGATGTATGAAAACGGTGGAAAGTTTTTAATGTGTTGGCCAAGACCTTGAACTCTGAGATATCCTTTAAAAAAATGTATTCCCCAAAGTATCTTAAGACAGTAAAGGAAAGAAAAAAAATCAATGCGACAGTGGAACGCCTCTGACATATTTCAGATGAGTTACAACATTGAGAGAGCCATCAATTTATTTCAGATAACTTTTTGAGCTTTACCCTGCTCTCCCTTTATGCCACAAGGTTAACAGATGTAATGAAGACGCATCTATTTAGTCCATCAGGACAGTTAATTTAATCACCCGCCAACTTATCGTCTGTGTTCCCCAACTATCAACGCTATGGTTCTTCAACACATCTCAATTCATTGCTTAGGCAAATACAAGGCAACTTCTGTTGACAAACATTAGGCTGATCTTCGAAAACATAAAAATTTACATCTCCATCTCCTTGCCCTGGAATGCATCGGCATCAATTTACCATGTTTTATTAATAACATTTTGAAACAGCATATTACAGTCAACAATGTGGAAATTATAGAAGTCACTTTTTATCAACACCTTAACATATCATTAAAACAGCCGTCGCGGCATGATAGATTGAGAGAGAGAGAGAGAGGAGAGGGAAAAAAAAAGACTCAAACTGCAGATAAATTATCCACTCCCCAGTGGTTCCAAAACAATTACAGGATGCAGAGCAATCTAGTTAAATTTTATTCAAAAGCTTACTGCACTTGTGTTTTCTCTTATTTTTCTATCAATGAAACCCTTGAGGTTTATACACAATTCATTATGTATGAGGCCCAACTTACATTGCTTGACTGTTGATTAATAGGAAGTTTGCTGTGTGTACATTTGCGACATTAGATGCATACAATATGCCATCTTATTTTTCCACCCAAGCTAATTATTAACAAAAATTACTACTTGAGACTAGCATTTATTAAAGATAGGCATCCTGTATCTGCTGGGCCCCAGTAGGCTGGTCAGAATGAAGATCTTTTAAATGGAGTGACAACTTTCCAGAAAGGCAGGTATTAACACTGCAAATGCAGAAAATAAAGCGGAACAGGAACCATGTTGCTTGTCGTGTTCCGCTGCAATGAACAAAGAGGACTTAATTAGTTTAGGAAAAAAGGCATATTTTCCACAGCTAAACTTTTAGTGCTGTCTTTTTTCTAGAGAAGAAGCCAAGGGATGCAATGCTACTGTTGGCACGGTTAAAAAGCCAACATAAAAAAAAATGGTTAGTTATTTTTTTGTCCACCCTAAAGTGTCAGAACCTTTTTCTTTTTTTTTTAGCCTCAGAGATTATTGTGTTATTTCAGTATCTGAAAACATTTGGCTTAGCAGTCTATCCTAACATATGCATTGCTTTTTTTAACATATTTTTGTATTTTCTAGGTTCAAATTTGAAAGAAAGAGGGTAACAAAAAAACATAATTTTCTTAAGCATATGTAGGGAAAACCTATTGTCATCAGCAGAGGGTTAAAGCCTCTACTAGGTATTTTGCCATCGGTCCTTGTGTCATTGAGATTTCTCTTTCACTTCTTGTCCTGTAAATGCAACAGGAAATGAGAGAAAATCTGTACAAAGCAAGCAGGATTCCAATCTTAGATAAATGTTGTCACCTAAACATTTATTCTTGTGAATAATTCATCCTCCTCTTTTTTTCTGGTGACATCTTTAACATTTTCATTTTACCCTTTACATTCAGTCCTGGTGACAATGGTCACCCTGACAAATAGAGAGGGTGAATCTCCCGAATGGACAATAAAACCTGAAGGTCCAACTCTTGTCCGCTCTATCCAAAAACGAAGGAAAAAGTTTTGCATTAGAAACACTTTCATCTTTTTCTTAAATAGTTTGCACAGCAATATTTGTCCTAAAAAGTATTCAATAAATTCTTCTAACTTACATAAATGTGATTGATATTTACATATCATACCAGAAAGATAAGGTTAGGTTCACACTAGGGTGATCCGCGACCACGCAACATTCGTGCACGAAACCACACGGATGGCCAAGCAGTCATGGAATCGCACACCTCAGCCGATCGCTCTGGCGGTGCCATTTTCTAATGGCACCCCAGTCACGCCAGGCAGATCACACAGTTTCCCACCATGATACTGCTTGTGCGATCGTAGTTGAAAAAGCTGCACATTGTGTGTCGCAAAAAAAAGGTACATGTACCTTTTTTTTAGCAATTGCCACGCGGATATAAACCCATTGAAATCCCCGGAAGATCCCCAATATGTGAACCTAGCCTAAAGCTCAGAGTCAAAGGTCACCTTTTAATTTAGGTGAGCTTTTTCCCCACTTTCGATATCAGTTTGAGAACATTTTAAAGTTAACACTAAGGTAGGGTCAAGATCAGATTCATACTGGATGAACATTGGCCAAGAGTGGAATTCATGTTTTAGGCCCTGTTAACAACAGAGCGGTTCGGTTGCACTGAACTGCCGACATGAATGATCCCATACATTCCTATCGGGACCGCTCATGCAATCGCACAACTCAGTGCGATCCTAACCACCTGCCGCCCAAAATGCTCCCTAAGCTATATATAGCCATATAGATTGCAATGGAAACGTGCTGATCAGCGCGTTTTTAATTGCGTTCAGCACTTTGTCCAAAACTGCCCTTGCGGAAACCGCGCTGAACCGCTTCCGCCCTGGTGTGCATGGGGCCTAAGTGCAGATATTATCCAGAACATATTGGATGATCTTCCTGGAGATTAAAATGGAACTTAATTTTTATTATTTACACTTCTTTATCAGTGATGATGCCATGGTTTCTACACTTTAATCCCAATGTGGACACAATATATAGAGAGTTCTGTAGCAGGACTGTAAGCCCAGGAGCTGATCAGTTGAGTTTGTAGACTTAGTACTGGACCATAGATGTCAAGAGTAGCATTAACTATCACCAGGACACACCTGCAGCAACTGAGAGTTGTTTTCTAACAGCGCTGGCACACGCAAATATAATTCCGGTACGGTTTGAAAATAGTGCTCGAAGCTCAAACAGTTAAGGCGTTTATTGTGATATTTAAAGTGAAACGACATATCACCTTCACTGCATTGCACAAATAATTTCCAGAGTAGCCCATAGGGGGGCTGAAGGGATTCTTTTCTTGAGCCAACTGCTTTTCAAGCAAGTTAACAATGAATATTTGTAAAAAGTAAATCCTCTCGCACAGACATCTTTTTTAATATCTTCTGGGTCCCCGGGTGTAAACACTGGTCAAGTATTTAAATATTAACAGATACATATAGGGTCACACATACAATAATGTATGGTATACGCTTGTAGATCCTTGAAGGACTCCAGGAAAGCAGTTAAATACACAGTTAAAATACATATATGCAAATTATTTTACCTGTCAAAATATTTGTACTTCTGTTCAGCCAGTCTTATTGTGTAGCCTGACTGTGTAGCCTGGCAGGTAACACTTCTATTTCCTGGTTAAGCTCTACCACTTCACCTGCCTGTTGACTGAACTATAAATCAGCAATATGAAGATACTTATTAACTGAACAATAAAGTGGAGATGTGATATCGACGTTCACAAATCTGAACCATGAAATAAGGGTGTCAGATACTTGGCTATGCAGTGAGACAGATGTGTCTATCACAAGACTATATGAACATTTGCATTATCTACATAGAGAAGTGTACACTGCTCAGTACATATGCAGCCTCTACTTCCTATTGACCCCCTTATCTCATTGCAAGTTCACTAAACAGGGTTAGCCTGACTTAAAAAAAACACAAAAAAACAGTCTCTCTGCAGGCTTTAAGGGAATAAAGTCCTCACAATGCTAACGTGAACCAGGGACCATGTCATTTTTAGCTTCCGGTGAGGGAGCTTAAAGCAGGTTATTTATTTTGTGGCAAAAATTATTCTGTGCCTAATGACTCAAGTAAAGTGTAAATTTTAGTTATAAAAAACAAATTAAGTTGAGTTTACAGTTTTGAGGCGCTGTGTAACAAACAATTGACATTTTCTTTTAAAATACATTTTTCACCCTTTGTTACATTTCTGGGCTGCTGATCTCCTGCGGCCTCTATTTAGCCACTTCCTGTCTACATGCACTCAACCAAATCCTGCATAGCACTTTTCAAAAACTGTGCCTGCATAAATTGCCTTGACATGACCGCGTAAACATCGGAATTTCGTGGATCAGAGGGACAACACAGGAGCACAACTGTAGAAAGAGACATGAGCGTTGTCACCCTATAACAGGAAGTGCTTGAATAAGGACCTAAAAGTGATTTTTTAAAAATTCTTCTAAAGCTTCTGTAAAGCCTTGCCTTATGTGCTGCCTCCGGATGTATATTTCTTTCTTCCTTATGATTCTGCTCAACTCATCAGCACTAGTGCCGCTGTACAGTTTCTGGGTGGCTCCTTCCCTTAAGCTGGCCATACACCTATAGATTATCTGCAGATTTTCTATCGTCAGATGGAAAAAGTGCAACAGATTCCTCCATCTATGCTAAACTGTGTGGACGGAGGAATCTCCCACTGGGCCAAGCTTCAGTATCTTGCTAGTCGGCCCCGCTGGCTCTCAAAACACATGAACTATGCCTACATCCAATCAGATTGTTCAGGTATTTTGACAGCCAGCGGGGCCGACTAGCAAGATACTGAAGCTTGGCCCAGTGGGAGATTCCTCCGTCCACACAGTTTAGCATAGATGGAGGAATCTGTTGCACTTTTTCCATCTGACCATAGAAAATCTGCAGATAATCTATAGGTGTATGGCAAGCTTCAGTATCTCATGGAGACACCGTTGTGTGCACGCTCCTGGCATGCACGCACTAGTACAGAGAGCAAAGTACAGCGTGACAAGCTACTTCTATCCATCCCCCTCTTCTGTCCTCAGTTTACATGTTTCCTTACCCTCACTGTGTCCTCAGCCTGCATCCATCCCTACCTGGAAATTTACAGGGGGCAGCGTTTAGGAAGCCGGAGTCGGGAAGCAGTGAACACATCCAAAAAGGAAGTGTTGGGCACACATTTTAATTAAACAATGTACTGGGGAATGTTCCCCCGACTGTTATAACTTTTTAGCATGAGTTCACGAGCATCAATTAGAACCATTTTAATGGCAGGATCACCAGGTTTTATTTTGCCGAAAGCTGCAGATTTAAAAATACTTTAAATCCCATTTACTTGTTAAGCCATGCATGAGATTACAGTGAGTGAGTTTACATCTGCTTTCATGCAGAAGGAAAAAAATGGAAGACAGAAAAGAAAGTTTTGTTGCCTTCGCAGTTCTGCGTTTGCTTGGTTGGCAGCCTGCACAACATGACATTTTGCAGTAATAATGGGCAGACGAGTTTTCATTTTTAATAACATGAGGTGAGAACGTGTACACAGCTGTCAACATCCTCAGCAAGGGAACCTGACAGTACCGCACATCGTCTAAAGTGGACAAACCTTGGACAGCCAGTTGACAAAAGAAATGCGATATTTTCTGGCTGGTTACCCGTCATGTCCAATATAATTTAGTGTGGATGTTTAGATATTTACTACCGATGTAGCGTAATTGTAGTTCTCAGTGCTGACATCCACCACCTATTTTGCATAGGATCATCATGCATAATTTAAGATTATACTACACAGTGTCAGCAATATACCTTGTTGAAAGGAGAAATAAGAAAACATGGGGGGAAAAAAACAAAACGGAAAAACAAAAAAGACCATTTGGATGTGGTATCTAATAAAGCCAGATTCAAATTTCATGTATAAATTTAACATTACCAGTGTGGTATATATCGCAGAAGAAAAGAAGCCGGATAAATCAAAGTTATGCGCGTCAGTTAAAGCAAATCATGTCTTTTTACCCTGCTAGAGATTTGTTTTCAAACTCAATTCATTTTTCAGGAGAGAATACACTTGTATTTTGATTCAATTTCATTTCCGGCAATGCTATTCGCTTCTGTGCGTTATTGATTTCCACGCCTTTTGTGATTTACATAGCGCCTGTCTGCGACCGAACAGAATCTGACGACAGCCAAGATGTTTCCTTTTCATAATAAATTAGACGGAAGTAGACAAAACTAAAATAAGAGGAAAAAGCAAAATGTCACTGTCGGTGTGCATGAAGGCAGGCAAGTCCGCGGAATGTGCACAGTAGTGTTTTTAAATGTGCCAAGACAGCACTCATTCACGCTTGGCTCTCAAATCTTCTACACATCGATACTGAGAGGTACACAGGCAGAAAAACATACCGCCCAAATTTGAGCAGGAAAAGGGGGACACATTTTAGAACAAAGTATGCAACGTACATACGTCTAACACCCCTCCCTCCCCCCAGTTACACCAACTATGAAGAACTAAGAAGATAGTCTAAGACGACAAGGTAAGGTCTGGTATGGTGGCAACCCAGTGTTTTTTTATGGGGTTGCCCTTGAAATCAGTATATATTGATGAAAAAGAATGTCAAGTGCATGGAATAAGTGCATTTACAAATATTTTATTGTGGCTGTGTCTGCCAATGTCTGTACACTACCAGATCTAGGATGCATGCTCCTGGCTGTATATGATGCCAAAGCCAATTTTTGGCCATGCAAGATTCACAGCCTGCATAGTGATCTGTTCACTAAGCTACCTGCATGGTCCTCTTCCATAGAGCTAATTGTTTACCTCTTTCTCCGTTTGGTGTAAAGAGACATGTTGCCCATTCCACGCTATAGAAGAGAAATGTGCTGTAGTAGCCAGATCATTGCGGTTGTAAACAGGGACAGACCAAGGCAACACAAGCAACAGAATTCTGCATGAGTGGTCTAGGAATTGAATTGTAGAAAAAGAGAGGCAGGGGTTTACTCAACTGAAAGTTAAGTGTTCTTTATCCATAATACTAATAGAGTTCTCACTAAATGCCATGACCTACTGCCCATCACAGTTCTTTGCAGTAAGTTAATAAATAGCCCCGTGTGTTTACATTACGTGATAATTTTGATATGCATTGATGCTGGATCCTGCAGAGAATATTAGTGCCCAAAACATACACAAAACAGCGGCACAGCACACGCAAAGTCTATGAGCACTGAGAAACACCATCTGCTCTTGGTGGGGGTCTGTCTGGTATAGAAGATAAAACAAGAAAACACTCTGAATTGACTATTGTGCTGCAAACAGCACAATAAAAGCATAGTAGTCATAGCCATCTATAGCAATAGTGAAGACCACTTAAAATGCCATCAAATATTAATCATTTAGCTGCTGGGCAAATTGGTGCATTTGTTGTGAATGTGATGCTCTCATGCTAAGATAGTAAAAAAAAAAAACACTGGTCCTTAAGTGATAGGCAGGATTTCCTTTAGCATTTCTATAGGATGCTACCAATTTCAGACAGTAGGCTAATAGGAGTATTATAGTAGGCTAATACTCCAATATTGAACTACAAGATCTGTATTTGTTTATACAAATTTGTTAAAAGTGTACAGACATTCTTACTAAATATTCTTTGTAATTCATTTTTAATTTCAATTAAAATCCAAGCCATTACCAAATAAGAAGGACCATAACCTGCCCACTCCTGCCTGACAGCTCAAGGCAATACTCAGAACACTGGGCTGTTAAAGGCACTGCACGTGCACTGTTGGATGAGTCAGAAGACACTGAGCAGGGTGCCACCACATGACCTAGGATGGCAGATGTCTCCCCGCCTGTCATTCCTAGGGAAACATCTGCATAGCTAAGGCTACCTTATTTTGTATTTCCACTTTTGCAGTCAGATTGGGATTACACCTATTTTGTGTTACATGTTCCCATTCACATAGTAAAACTTGTAAAAAAAGATTGCTTACATATTAATTTCTCTTTCCTGAAAGAAAAGATTTGATCTAAACCGAGTTTTCTTCTGTAATGCAAGGGGATGAGGAGTTAAACTTTCATCTAATGAACATGGTCTCCAAATGACACTCCAAAGGCCTGCTACTTAGACGCATCCAAAAGATAAGACACATTATATATTATATATATATA
>NW_017306270.1:6386753-6429879 GCF_000935625.1 Nanorana parkeri | reverse complement strand
TATATATATACACATACATACAAATATACATATATAAATAATGCTGTGTAAATAGGAACACAAACGTATAAAGAGGAGTTTTCTCAAATTTGTCTGCAAAAGTGGAAATCTGTGCTTTGACTATAGAGGACAGAGCAACAGGCTAATTGTAATGCAGGTCTCAGCAAATGTATGTAGTCAGATTTTTTTTCCGCTGTCCTGCCACTCAATTTCTGTGTAAGCTATGAGTTGGTTGAGTTGAAGCTTACATACAATTATGGTATGAATTCCCCTAGTAAAAACACTGATTGGTCAGCAGTGTTGCATGTCACATGCTCTGCCATACCTAGAAGTATTTTCTTCAGTTCCTGGTACTAAAGGGAGTGGCAATAAGTGACACAATAAAAGATATGTATATGCTGCAGACTGCGGCAGGAATTAAAGCAAACCTGTTCCTTTAAATCGTAATGGCGTTATTAGGCCTCACCAACAGAAAATAATGAAATGCAGAAACCTAATTAAATGCCCATGGCAATAATTACACTTATCCTTTTTTTTTAAAGTTTCGGCTTTTTTTGCACTGGCACCTGATTGACTACTACTTGCATGCGACAACATGGAGGGATCTACCATACATGCTACTCAAAGTACTGAGCATCTTAACCAACAGGTGGGTATATCATTGTGAAAAATTCCGGGACCTTGGTCCAGCTAGGCTTGGAGTCTGGTATTCCAAGGTAAATAGCTACATTGTCTTGCCACAAACATAATTTATCCTAAACTGAACCTGTACTCAATTTTAAACTTTCAAAACTAAATGTCTTGCCACAAAATGCTTGCTAACCCATTTAGACAGAAAAGCATCTTCTGTGCCCCTATCTGACTTCATCACACTTTATTATTACTTTCCCTAACTTTGCAGCAAAGCGTAAACAACTGTCATTCCTCATTCCAATGGGAATGCCCTTACTGAGCCCTGACTAAGTCTTATTGGACAATAAAAATGGTAGGTTACCGGGCTTTCTCCCCTTAAAAGCAGGACTAAAGTTAAACGAATAAAATCTGTAAGCAGGCAGGCTCTTTATTGCAGAAGAGGCATGCTATATCTCTTCTGCAATATAACACGTACCTGCCTCTTCGCAATTTTCTTCAGAATGTACACTGAGCTGTGCATGCAGCTTGGTGCCGGAATGGAAGAATTTACATGCACATGTGTGGTAGTCACTTCTCTACCTGGCCAGCCAATCAAGATGACTGAAGACCCAGCAACCGGAAGACGCTAGGGAGAAGATATGGGCATGGCAATGTTGCATCACTGGAACCGAGATAAGTATCTTCAGACTTTAGTTCTGCTTTAAAGAAAACCTGTATTCTATTGGAAACTTTAAAGTACCTGAGAGGATGTAAATAGGTGAGTACCCACAGCTGACATGTTTTGGAAAGTACAGGCTCCAGGGAGCCTATCATTTTCATGGCTTGAATATCTAAACACTGAACATGCAGCCAATAATGCCTGGAAATAGTTTACTCCCATTCTGCATGATCGTGCCAGGTGCTGAAGCCAGGATCAGTATGACCACACTAGAACCCACACCTTAAAACAAGTCCTCAATACCACCTTCCAAATTGCAAAAAATCATAGCTTAATTTCCATGTTTTTATATACATTTAAAGCTTCCGGAATTGGCAGGCTTCAGGACTCTGGGTGGGGCTGCAGCAGTTTGCCACTTATACTGTGTAAAATTTCTTGTTCAAATCTTTATCTCCTTGCATGTAATGCTTCCTATAGTCTGGGATAAGGTGTATTGGGACAAAATACATTCTTTCCAAATACCAGAGAGATGCATATTTAGACTACAGACATTCTCTGGGTGTAGACTTGTAACGCGGCGCATAGATATTGACATGAACACTTTTTAGGTGGGAGGAGCTGTGGCGTCATTGTGCTGGGTGGAGATGCCACCAGAGATCCTGCTAGCTGTGTTCATACCATTATCTATGCGCTGTGTATTTGTCCTCCTAATGTGAGTGCATTCTATTTATTTATTTGAATAAATATACGGGCATACCACTATGGAGGTTTGTTTTATTTAATTTTGAGCCCCTGCATCGGAAGAGTGCCTGAGACTAGGAGGAAACCAGCAGAGGAGGGAGAGTCTTGGGGAAAGCTGGTGGTTGCATAAGAGCTCTGTATGACCTTTGGTGTATAAACCTAGGTACATCTTAGAAGGTGGGGGTGCACCTGATATGCACTGAGGTGGAAGAGTTTATCTAAATATTATCTGCGCTGGATGTCATTCACCATTTTGGGACTATTTGATTGCAGAAAAGTTGATAAAGATTGTTTATAATGATATTATTCACCAGTGTGAGATTATGTGTTCACTAAACAGCTGACAAAGACTGTTCAATATTTGGTGCAATTAGTTTATGTGGGTAACCACCACTTGTTTTTTTTATTTTTTGTTTGTCATTTTATGCATAATTTGGTGTGCATTAAGTTTTAGTGTTTTGATCATAATTATTGAAGTGTTCCAGTGTTTCACAAACTTTATTGATTGGCGCTCTGCACATATTGATTTTTTTTTCTATGGTGTTGATGGTTGCACATTAGTGTGAGCAGCTTAAATTATAGTAATGTTTGGGATTATCACATTACCATTAGTTCACAAGAGTAGTGCGGGGATTTTACACATTTTATTCCCCAAAAAATTCTTACCGGCAACTAGAGAATTTTACATATTCGTATATCCTGGTCTATTCAAGCAATGTCTGAACAAAAAAAAAGAAAACCCATTAACAAGCAAACTGCATCCTTTTGTTTATATTTCCAAGCAACATTTTTGATTTTCACTAGAGTACTCCTTGAACGGTGCATCTCACAAACAATAGGATAGATCAACTAGAATATCTAAAACAGTAATAACTTTTAATAAAAACTCTTCACATTAAAATCAAACACACAATAAGAGTAAAAACGGACTGTATTTTAATTGCCAATATTGGTTTTCCTATCTATTTGCATATCTATAGGCCTGTAAAGCATTTAGGATAGACAGTTATTAGGGACTCTCTCACAAAGGCCAAAGAGCTGCTAACGTGGAGATGCAAGATCAGACAGATGGCTGGGGTATGATGAGAATCGTAGAAGCCCCCAGACACGCAAGCCAAGGAGAGAATGCTGAGAATTGAATAAAGTGACAAAATGAGATTGCAAGTTATTATAAAAGTAAAGGCAAAGGGAAAAGAAAGTGACATAGGCAGTGGTGGTCTATTAGGGACTGATCACAGAATATACCAGAGAAAATGAAAAATTAGTAGGCTGCGCAATTTAAAAAAAAAAAAAAAGCGCTAAAAAGGAAAGACTGGATAAAAAAAGGCTCCAGTTAATTAAAATGCAAAGCTACCAGCGGAAACCTGAGTACAACACTGGCATCTTTTGTTTGTAGCACCTTCCTTGTCTGGCAGATTAACAGCCTGTACAAACACAGACAAGCACACTTGCACCAAGCCCAACGTTCCGGCTAATGTAACAATCTTACAGGGCAAAAGGTACTAACTCAGTCTTATTTAAAGTGCATCTAAATCCAAACACTTATAAAAAAACAAATAAAAACACCACAGGAACATGAACAACAACATATTTGTTCTATGTCCTGCTTTCTATTGTAAGGCATATGCAAACTGTTGGCACTATCCTGAATAATAATAATAATAAAAACAAAAACACCACCACCACCACAGACAGCTCCTTTCCTAGGATGACATCACTTTACTCACCCTCGCTGTGCATTCCTGAGATGGACTACAAGCAGCTGTTTCAAAGTGTCTTAGCATTTACTGCTACAGAATGCGAACACATCCACAGGAAGTACATAAAAAGAGTCAACAGGATATGCATGGTGCAGGGAGAAAAAAAAACATGAACAGGGGAAAACTATTTTTTCATTAAAAAAAAAATCAAAAATGAAAATGTATTATTACAATGCAAATTATATGCTACAGACAGCACTCTACAAGGTGAAGTATTCTTTTCTGAAGGTTTTGCTCTATGATAATGAGATAAACAGCATCCCGCAAAGAACAGCAACTTAGAGCAGTCAAACTTTGTTAAAAACTAAAATGGTGAAAGTGTGCAGCTCTCAGTTGTCTTTTTTTTTTTTAAAAGCCAAAATCTCATCTGCCCCTCCACAGCTATTCCTCTTTTTGTTCAGCATATTATTATTTTCCTCTTTTACCCACTCCAGAAATAGGATGCAACCTTGTTGCTATGGGTAGCATGACCACAGTGAGTTTTTTGCCGGTGTTGTCTGTTGGGTCGGGTTCAATGTATTTTTTGATTATGAATCACTGACAACTTTTTTTATTCTATATGAAAGGATGTGATTATAATCAGGAGCGTGGAGAAATTACATTTGTCATATGTCCCTCTATTCCAGCTCAGAAAGGTGGCAGCTATTAAATTGTAATAAGCCTATTTGGTATGAATTACTACTCTGTACATATCATTATTTGCATGGTCAAGCCCAAAAATCAGCAAACTCGGAGTTCAGTCAGTTTTACTTCCCTGAAAATGCAATTATTTCTCACACTGTAGACTATCAAAGATGAAAGGTAGGAGGTATGTAAAAAGAAAGCTGGGTATAATTTGCTGTTGAAATGCCAAGCTCATACCCATGCAAATTTGGTGTTCTGAAAAGTACTCCTACACATGGCATGACAGTCTCCTGATGAATAAGCCTTCAACCAGTTCGGATGAATCTGGATCCCATCGCACACCTGACCAGAATAAAAGCGCAATCCGCCGGTGGGTGCAGTGACTGGCGGCGCTGATTAAGAATAAAAAATAAAGTGGTCACTAACACTCCAATATCCGTTCCATCAATACTTCTTTATTGATATTAAACCAGATCAGGGGACAACTAAATTCCAAGATTTCCTCCTGAACTTAGGCAACCGGCAGTCACACATGGGACTAGGAAAAGCTGTCTAGATATTTACTGTTTCTTCCTGTGATATGTGGCACTGGGCGCATTTGCCAGCATCGCTCACCTGCTTCACTGGATAATTACAGGCCTCAGTTGAATGTTTAGGAGTGTGCTGCACAAAGGGAGTGCCTAGGGCTGATTGGAATCATGCAGGCAAATCTGCCCAGCCTCTGAAATCTATAGGCACGCCACTAAATTAGTGTTTAGATGATTTACATTAAAGCTATGTGCTTTTGTGTATATCATAGAAGTAGTTATAAGTAACATATAAGTAGAAATCCTGATTGGGGCAAATCAAGTCGAAAACAGATGTATGAAATTACAACTTCAACCACTGTGCAATGACAATTTATAAGAAAATAAAGATCTAGTGGAGAAACATCTACAAATACCTGTTTAGGAGCCTATTGCTAATCAAACAGTGAAAGAGATGGTGGAGAACACACCCGTGAATAGCTATCGCAGCGGTCTCCTGATGCAACCTCTCCCCCTTAAATCTAAGTCAATTGCAACAAAATAGAAAACAGGGTTTTTTGGGGAGGTATACAATCACTGCATGGATACATTTTGGTAAAAGTATCAAGTTTATTTCACATTGAATCCATTCGCACATAGATGCAGTATCAATAATGTTACTTGAATTATGGGGATGTGATTTATGATAATGGATATATTCATGATTTTATACTATTTATTCTATGTGCAATAAACTTTATATTTTTACCAAAATGTATCCATGCAGCGATTGTATACCTCTCCAAAAACCCCTGTTTTCTATTTTGTTGCAAAAGAGATGGTGGAGACCTGGGTTAAAAAGAAATAAATTTGATGCGAACATTGCGATGTTGTTCTCCATCGACACCTATGTTATTTGATTTAGGTAGCTACGGCATTATGTCTCCAGCTTGCCATACGCACACTCCATACGAACCTAACTAGTATAAATGGAAGACATGTTTGTTTATTTAGAAAGTACGGATGTACACAATTGTTAGAAATCTGCTGTCATTTTGATTTACTGCATGTTTTACATAAAACAATAAAGATATACTTGCTTAAATCAAAAATCAGCAAACTCGGAGTTCAGTCAGTTTTACTTCCCTGAAAATGCAATTATTTCTCACACTGTAGACTATCAAAGATGAAAGGTAGGAGGTATGTAAAAAGAAAGCTGGGTATAATTTGCTGTTGAAATGCCAAGCTCATACCCATGCAAATTTGGTGTTCTGAAAAGTACTCCTACACATGGCATGACAGTCTCCTGATGAATAAGCCTTCAACCAGTTCGGATGAATCTGGATCCCATCGCACACCTGACCAGAATAAAAGCGCAATCCGCCGGTGGGTGCAGTGACTGGCGGCGCTGATTAAGAATAAAAAATAAAGTGGTCACTAACACTCCAATATCCGTTCCATCAATACTTCTTTATTGATATTAAACCAGATCAGGGGACAACTAAATTCCAAGATTTCCTCCTGAACTTAGGCAACCGGCAGTCACACATGGGACTAGGAAAAGCTGTCTAGATATTTACTGTTTCTTCCTGTGATATGTGGCACTGGGCGCATTTGCCAGCATCGCTCACCTGCTTCACTGGATAATTACAGGCCTCAGTTGAATGTTTAGGAGTGTGCTGCACAAAGGGAGTGCCTAGGGCTGATTGGAATCATGCAGGCAAATCTGCCCAGCCTCTGAAATCTATAGGCACGCCACTAAATTAGTGTTTAGATGATTTACATTAAAGCTATGTGCTTTTGTGTATATCATAGAAGTAGTTATAAGTAACATATAAGTAGAAATCCTGATTGGGGCAAATCAAGTCGAAAACAGATGTATGAAATTACAACTTCAACCACTGTGCAATGACAATTTATAAGAAAATAAAGATCTAGTGGAGAAACATCTACAAATACCTGTTTAGGAGCCTATTGCTAATCAAACAGTGAAAGAGATGGTGGAGAACACACCCGTGAATAGCTATCGCAGCGGTCTCCTGATGCAACCTCTCCCCCTTAAATCTAAGTCAATTGCAACAAAATAGAAAACAGGGTTTTTTGGGGAGGTATACAATCACTGCATGGATACATTTTGGTAAAAGTATCAAGTTTATTTCACATTGAATCCATTCGCACATAGATGCAGTATCAATAATGTTACTTGAATTATGGGGATGTGATTTATGATAATGGATATATTCATGATTTTATACTATTTATTCTATGTGCAATAAACTTTATATTTTTACCAAAATGTATCCATGCAGCGATTGTATACCTCTCCAAAAACCCCTGTTTTCTATTTTGTTGCAAAAGAGATGGTGGAGACCTGGGTTAAAAAGAAATAAATTTGATGCGAACATTGCGATGTTGTTCTCCATCGACACCTATGTTATTTGATTTAGGTAGCTACGGCATTATGTCTCCAGCTTGCCATACGCACACTCCATACGAACCTAACTAGTATAAATGGAAGACATGTTTGTTTATTTAGAAAGTACGGATGTACACAATTGTTAGAAATCTGCTGTCATTTTGATTTACTGCATGTTTTACATAAAACAATAAAGATATACTTGCTTAAAAAAAAGAAAGAAAGAAAATGGTATGCAATGAAAGGCAAGTCCAACACATGGCACAAGACTGATGAGGACCAGAGCCCATCCAATGGTGAAATTTGTAATGATCCTCTGTCCCACAATAGTGCAACATATCTAATTATATTATTGGTTAAAATAATATTTATTAACTTGAATGTCTTGTGGTTCTTGTTAGGTTAAAGTACATCCTAAATGAATGGCATTAGCTTTGCTAAAGCATTGTGTATCAAAAAAATGCATTTAAAAAACAAAACAAAATTTTTTTTATCCTTTGTTGCATCTCAATGCTGCTAAACACCTGCAGCCCTTTTACAGCCTGGCCCTGTCTACCCTCCAAAGGAAAGGAGAATGGCATTTTCGGGGCTGGTTTTCTGGAGGTAGTAGCAGTGGACTATGCCTTCTTAATGCATGTTGAAATGGTCGCTTGTAGTCACCATCAGAAACCAGTGTGACATCACAACAGCACAAGTGAGAGACAGGGACATGTTGTCACCCAAAAGCAGTAAGGCCCCCCTATGGCAGCATCACCAGTTATGATTTTAATGAACGCTGCAGATTTAAAATACATTAATAACTTTGAAATTACATTAACATGGTAAAACTAATAAGAGATTTTAGTAACTGGGTTTCCATGGCTTTACAGGTCCAGGTCTGTCACCATATTTGTGATTATAATTTTGGAGATAATACCTTGATACTCTGATTATCTGCCTGTTTGGGACCTGTTTTGTCCCATCTTGTGCTGCACCTGCCATGGGTGTCAAAGTGCAGCTGATTGACAATCAGGAAATGAGGCTGTTACCAAGGGGAGACCCATCTAAAATGTGGAATAGTAAAATCCGTCCTTTATCTCAGATAGTGTTTCATTTTGCTAAGAGACCCAGTGCCTGACAGGGGCATTTATTTAAAGTAGCTCAGTAATACATTTCCATAAGTTTGTCCATTCTTAATGAAAAAATAAAATACTAAGCAGTGAGTGTAAGAGGTACAAAAACAGAACAAATGAGAAGTGATTGAAAGGTCCTTCTAAACAGGTCATATCACATTTACAGAGCATCCCATGAAATATAAATACCAGTGAATCTGTGTAGCCATCAAGCCTATTCTAAAAGGTAAAATCCGTTCCACAGATGTGTATTATTTTTCATCTGACCTCCACAGGGTTTTAGGTGAATTTGTGTTGCAGTTCCATTAACTTGTGTTCTCTCTCATTAATAAATAATCCTTCCACTTAAGAGGCTTTCTTGTAAATTGGTTTGTACTGTTCCATATAAATAATACAAACTTCTCTGTTATCAACCACGGTGGATGTTTCTTTACCTATGTATGGCGTGTGACATGAGACTATGTTTCGATTTCAGGGAGGAAAATGCAGATTGGGCAAGACGCACTTTGGGTTATATACAGGACCGGAGGCATGTTATATAGTCGGGACCATGTTATATCAGAATTTAACACACAAGTAGTGACCTCGGAAATGTTAGATGTGACAGGCGTTTATAGATGCAGACAAGACAAATGCCAACACAAACTTACAGCACATGCTTTTATCTGCGCTAATTGCTGTAATGCAAGATGATGAATGATCGTGTCAATGAGAGGAACACTTTCACAGCTAGTGACGGGAGGGGGGGGGGGGGGGGGGGACAGCAGGTGAGAACACAATGACTTTTGCAGTTCTGAGATTTTATTAAATGGAACCTTTGGAGGACAGAGATGCCAATGAGAACTTGTTTCTAAAGGTGCAGGCTATTGTACGGATCTCTAGCTATAACGCAGAAAAAGTAGATCGCCGGTGACGTCTAAAGGAACTCCAATCCTTCACTACACAGTGAGCCACTCATCTGAAACAAGTATGAAGTCAGAATCATGTTGAGAGCCATAGCTTTGAAAAACAAGAACCTCTGATATTTCTGTCCTCCTGTACATTCTACACATGATTTCTATTTTCCTATGGATAATCCACAAGGAGCCCAGTGGCAGCATAATGGCCCCTTACTGGATTATTCATATTGGCACACTTTAAAGAAGGTAACTACAAAGTTTAGTCCACAACAGATACCTGTTTTCACATCAGTGTATAGAGCCGACATGTGACAGTTGCATCGCCCCACGCCAGTTCTAAGTATTTGGATGAGTATATTTGACTCTCCTAATACTCCTCTTTTAAGTTAACAAGGACAAGAACGAGAAACATGTGCTGAAAAATGTAAATCCAATTTTAATACAGCAATGAATTTTGGATGCATTTAGGAGGCATTGGAAAGTGCTGTCAAAAGCTTTCAGAAGGCCTTGTTAAACCATTTTTTGGGAGAGCATTTGGGGAGTGCTGTCAGAGTTGAATGGAGGCATTTGACAAGCTTTGAAAGTGGCTTTGGCCAAACGTTGCTGGAAGTATAAAATAAAAGCACAGAGCAAGCAACCTGAACATATTGAGAATTATGTGGTCTATATATAAACAATTTGCAGAGCAATTAACACTGTGGATCTCCGTGAACATTTCTTGTAAATAAAAGACAAATATTAACGTTCTTGGAGCTTTTTCTATTCAGGTTGAATGTGATGTTATATAATACTGCACTATAGCCACTAGATGGCGCTGAGGAGCATAGGTAATACATAATTATTCTCTGTGTTCCTCAGGAACCATCTAGTGGCCATACAACAGTATTACATTACATTCGACCTTAAAAAAAAAGTATTTATTTCCTATGCTCCTCAGCTCCATCTACTGGTCATAATGCAGTATGACATCCCATTCAACCTTTAAAGAAAATATACTAAGAACTTTTGTTTTTGCCCTTTTGCATAGTACTCCTATGTGTACTAGACTGTTCACTTTGTCTTAGAGAACAGGCATTTAGAGAACAGACATGTAGAAAGCTTCAGTGACACAAAGCAAATATCTGTTCTTTATGCCATGTGACTAAGACCTTACTGCTCAGTCACATCCTTAGCTTGGGCTGTCTGGTAGCGGCACATCAATCACAAGATTGATTGATCACATGTACAAATCTATTGGCATGCAACAGCCCCCATAAACGTACTAAGCTATATAGTTGAAGCTACCCAATGTGGATGAATGGATGACTGTATTAATGATAATATATTTTAATTGTCACTTTTTACTTTTTTTGGGGGGGTGGGTGGGGGGGTATTCTGTTATTGAAGTTGTGTCTTCATTCCTCATTTTGCCCTGTTGCAAATTCAGCCATGGGACTGAAGTCCTAATCCTCAAGATCCCTGACAATCTAATCAGCTTCTTCGAAGTCCCAATAAGTGGAATCTCCAAAATTATTAATAGCAAAATAATAATCACCTAATCGCCGGAAGCATATTAGATACAATGGAATAAATTCACCGTAAACAGTTCAAATTCATGAAAACCTACCTTGATCAAGCAGTGGGTTCTCAGTAACTAGCAGAATTGAAGAGCCCTGAGGGCCATTTCTCAATGGCCCAAGAGGAGCTGTCTTAAGGTGCCCATACACTGCACGATTCTCGTACGAGAATCGTGGGAAATCCCGCGATTGTACGAGAATCGTGCAGTGTGAAGACGTGCGACCGTTTCTACTGTACGGTCGCACGTCTTTTGTCTAAGGAGCAGGCTAGAAAACCAGCTGGTTTGAATGATGCTCGGGAGACAAATGCGGAACGGCCGGTGTGTGCACACGCACACTGGCCGTTCAACATTGCGGTCATCGGAAGCCCGCCCCTCAGGGGGGCAGGCTTGCGATGATCGCAAGTATGATCTGCCTGTCCAAGATGGGCAGATCGTATGTTTTTTTAAGTACTTTACAACCCTCGCAAGAGAAAAGTCTTGCGAGGGTTGTAGAGTGTATGGACACCTTTATATCCCAGCTGACTGATGTCACCATGTACTAAAATTGACTGCATACTCACCCATTGCAAATGGATTGCTTATTTGCTTGCCTCATTAAAAAAAACAAAACACAGATTTACAAACCAATACATAATTTTCTGGGCAGACACTTTTAAAAGATACACCCCCCCCCCCCAAATATTAGCAATGTTTTGATTTTAAACTCTATATTATATATATCTTGAGAATTTCCTTTTCAGAAAAAAAACAAGGTACCACCTTACCTGCTTCACCAGACTCGCATAAAAGCATCTACAAAAGAAAATGTTTAGGGAGTTTTTCCTACTTCAGAGGAATAACCTCTTATTAAAAACACATTTTAACCTCCATTTAAATTGCTAACTATGAGTCCTTGGTGAGCACAACGAGCCCTTCAACAAGTTCTTTCGAGCTTCTTTTTGAGTGTGTGTAGCAAACTGTCAGCGCGAATGCAGACTGTAGGATCTTTCACCCAACTAAACGGCGCTAGACAACAATTAAGAAATGGAACAGATAATTCTCTAAGGGCTCTTTTCTCAGATAAAAAAAAAAAAGAAAGAAATGTATTATCAAAAATAATTCCCTGGTGGCCAGCACTTGTTTGTTTTCAGCTGTGCATACTTATTTGTTTGTTTATTAAAATGAACTGTGCGGGTTAAATTCCAATTAGGGCCATAATCACCATAGGCTCTAACGAGTCCTGGGGAAGAAGATAAGAACAAAGTGTATATATGTCTATGTGGATACACATGCAAATCTCTGACTGAATGTAAATTACATTGCAATCCCCATGTAGTCCTGACCTGGCCTTTAAATGGATTGGTCCTCCCTCCTGGTGTGTACTAAGTATTTTTATCTGTCTTTCTAGCGTACATAATGATTAAATATGATTATTACAAGCTGCTTCTACAAGGAATCTTCCTGTAAAGAACGTACACCCCCCGACATGTTACTTTCAAGAGGGTTTTATTGGGAATGTTTCATTTATATTCTAAAATAACACAGATTCTCTTAAGACACCGCACAAGGACAGATGCAGTCTGTAGCTGGTCATATGTGGTGGCTGCCAATTCAAAATCGCATAGTAAAACAGAAAATAAAAAATGATGGTTGTACATATGATGATTTGCTACTTGATGTTATTGTTAAGTGCAATAATGGTAAAAGTTGGTTTAAGGCAATGGCCCACTAAGCCACTGTGATTTTAAAGTAGATTTAAAAAAAAAGGAACAGTTATATTTTGAAAAAAAGAAGAAAAAAAGACAAAAAAAGAACAAGGACTATAGAATACCCCTTATCACCAGAAGAATAATCAGGTGGATTTAAAGCATAGATTTTGCTACCTTTAATTTGGTAAAGATTTGCGACCCTTGCACCAGCAATCCTGAGCAAACAACTGCAACCCTTATGCAGCAGGACAAGGCGGATCTGAGACAGTTGCGCAGAGATTTTGAGTCAAAACATAAACAAGGAAGTAGTGATAAGCCGAAAAAACATGCAGACTTGATTTTTGTAGATGTTCTAATGACATATAGATGATATTCAAACTATCTCTGTAAATTAAAGGGGTTCTAAAGCCTCCATTGTTTTTGCAAAAAGTAAAAAAAAAATGCTTTAACAGCGGTTTAAACTTACCTTGTTTTAACTGCGCGCTCCTGTCCGAGAAAACGAAACTGTTCGGGCGGCCGCAAAGCATCTTGGGGCGGGCGCATGCGCAGTTTGGATTCTTGGCCGGGAGACGAGCAGAGACGCAAGGTAAGTTTATGGACGCGGGCACCCGCATGCAGACACCGCTAGATCGGAAGTGCCTGCAAGCAGAGAGGAGTCAGCGCTGGATCGGAGAGCCGCCGCACTGCTGGGTGGACAGATGAAAACATCAGGAAAGAAGAGGAAGATCGGTACTTTGACCTCCTCCGGGGACACCACAAAATTGAGCAAAGGTTGAGCTTAATACACTTACTACGCTTATTATTATAGTTTTTTTTCTTCTTCTTTTTAAGTTTGTTATTGAACGGCCTATTTTGAATTTTATGATGTACACGGCTCTTCACAACTCACTTTAGTTCTTTAGAGATCTAAGAACAAACCTCACTGTTATCTTAGCTGTATGATCCAAGTTATTGTATGCTGTGTATGAATCTTTCTGTGCCAAAGTGATGTAATGCTATTTTACAGATGTACTGTTTTGTTTTTTGGAAAATAAAAACTGTAAAAAAAAAAAAGAAGAAGAAGAGGAAGATCGGATTAAGAGACATCATTTAAGTTAAGTGCTGACATTAACATTGGGGGAGGGAAAAAAGTATCCTTTAATGTCACTTTAAGGCACTTCTCTTTCCAAAACCCTTGTTTTTGGAAAGTAATTTTATTTCTGTATGTTAGCGGATTCCCACAGTTACATGGATAGAAAACAGGCACTTCTGGTTTTTTAACCTGCCTACCCATGTAACTCTGGGTTCTGTCAGAGACAGCCAATCGGAGCTTTTGGAAGAGGATGCGAGGCAGCAGTTGCAGGGGAACCCCTCTTAAAGTGGCCACTTTAACCGAGAATGATTTGGAGAAGTTGGGCGGCCATTTTTTGTCAGCTACAGTAGAGACCAACAGACCTAAATCGTTTTCTTACTTAGCCTCACTTAATATCTGACCACGGTTTTGGGTTGGTAAAAACTTTCTATAATATAGGCAAAAGAAGAAAAACCCTGTAAGTTTTTTTTTTCAAATTCAAGTACACTGCATGCACATTATGATAAACAGCATAAATACTGGACATTTTGCTTCTACATTGTTCAGTTGAACAGTAATGATATTGGGTATAAAGTTAATTTGTAATCTGTTCTTCCTAGTTATTCTCAATAAAACAAATGTCAAAAGACACAGAGGGATTCTATGAATTAGTTTCTTATGTAGATGACAGCAAATGCTTGTTTTTAGAGAGATCCTATTATTGGCTCGGATGTGGCTTCCTCTAATGTTTTTCAACAGTCTCACAATAGCACTTCCTAGTTTGTAATGAAGTATCTAAAATGATGAAAAACAGGATTTCCAGCTTGAACAATTTGTGTAAACTCATACAATGACGTAAACATGCAGAAGAACATTCTGCATTACACTTTCCTACAAACCACACCTGTATCAACAAGCTGCAGCCTGGCTCGTTTTATGAAATGCATGTCTGTTGCAAGGCTTATATCATGAAATATCTGTAAAAAATAAGTCAAGGCAACTGGACTTGCTGTATTTTTCTTGAAGACGTTTCACTGGTCATCCAACATCTTCAAGAAGGCCAGTTGCCTTGACTTATTTGTTACAGATATGCCATGACCTTGATGAATGAGAACCTTCACATACTTATTTCATGAAAGCATATAAAAGAATAGCTTTGTATTGCCCTTAGTAAGCAAATTCCACCTTTCTTGTTTTATCCCCCTCTATAAACCCTCACCCTGAATGGATGATTATAGGTAGCACCAATTTCAGACTGGAAATAAAATGGAGTAGGTATGCCACAGCCAGTAATTCTTTGCATGGCTAAATTCTGGAAACTTACCAATATAATGGAAAGTGATAGGCACCATTTTCAGCCAGTTACAACACAGGGGAAAACACAGAAGATACAATGAATTCTGTGAATCTGAAGCCCACAGGAGCTAATGGTAGACCAAAGACCCACTCAAATGCAACAACATTTCTGGTAAATGCCAGATGATCAGCCTGGGCATCACAGATGATTCTTTCTCCGCTTTTAATCAGGGGGCCCAGATACAGCAGCAAAATTAGCTGGTATGCCTTTGCTATAGAAATTTCATATGGCATAAACATTTTATCATCAAGCATTTATAAATGGCATATATACATTAATGTTATGGAGATTTCCAACCAATTTAAAGCAGCATGAAAGATTAGAAAAAACCCAATACAACTGATCATGCTAGGCTATGGAAACATCTCCACCATCTGGTAGGTTGTCTCCCATTACCTTTCCAACATTTTTTAATGTTATGGTCATTTCAAAGTTTCATTAGTATTTAAGCTCCTCATTGCCTCTCTAGGTCCATGCTGGCCAGGCTGGAGACATTTCTGTCACGTATAGATCCAAGTTCTTTTCCAGCAACTTTCAATACTTATACTGGGCAAGGCCAACAGTGCATCAAGCTGTAACTGTAGGTCAGGATTTTTTGTGTTCAGCATGTCTGATTACCATAAGCGTTTTTCACCCTAGGTCAGCAGGCCAACTACCATTGATTCTGACAGCTGATACAAACCACAGACAGAAGATAAAGAACACAATAACTTACTAACTTCACCACGTACAAAGAACAAATGGTTGGACCAAGATTTTGTTTCCATTATCAAACAATAAAGGGAAAATAACAGAAGCTCAAAAGGGTAGATAATTTGTTAAATGTGCCTATACATGGTCATGACAGGTGGCCTTAACTGAACCCAACCTTACACTCTCTTTTTTTGGTCTTTCCTAATAATTTTATATGTATTATTAAAAAATAATATTAAATAATCATAGGAAGAGATTAGGGTCAGATAAGAGACTGCACTTTACTTCTGATTGCTAGCTCTTTGGACAAGCATCCTGTATGTAACCCTTTCCACTCTTACTGGAGCCTTTTTGTGTTACTGTTTAATTTGTGGTACATTTAGGGGCGTGGTCTTGTGGTGTTATTTTATACTGATGGGGCTTTATAAAGTTTGGAGTGCTCAGAGTGCAGCATTCAGAGTTACATATATAATAATAATAATAATAATAAATCTGAACAGAAAAGTGGTGAAACATTTCACAAAAACTGGCCACCATTAAAGGCAACCTATGTAGCACTGCAGAAAGCTCAAAAGAAATAGTAAGGACTCGAAGGAGGAGGGGAAAAAAAGAAAAAACTCTGGCTGAACTATGCCTGATGGAATTTTATCAGGCATATTTATCACGCTCAACATAAGGCAGAGCGGTTTAGATAGCTGTCACTAACACCAAGGGGTTTATTAATAGGCAAAAATCAATTGTATGTAGACTGAATTAATGAGATGGAAAAACATGCATATATCAGCTAATACAGGAGGGAATGGACTCTACTGAGGCATTAGTAATAAAGTAGCCGGGTCTGAAGGCAGTGATCTGCTGAGCCGCAGCTATCTGGTGAACCGGAGGCCTGACTGATCCTGTAGGCTGGAACTACAGTACAAAACCACTGTGAAATGTAAACACTCAGCAACGGGTTTGAGCACAAAGTTGACCCCTGATGCGCATTCTGCAGACTGCTATCTACAGATTTATAAATAAATGATTAGATGGAAAATCCCCGGAGATTTTGTTCTTTTCCACAGCAATTACTGGAGCAGATTATTACCATTCAAGTAGGGTTTCCAGTTAAAGTTCATTGAGTGGCAGGAATCATTCATTGCCGCCCTCGTGTCTTAAGTTACTGTGACAGAGAATCCGATGTTAGCATGTACTGTGGAAATTTTAACAAGCCAAGTCAATATGCACCAAAAGAACACATTCTCCAGTTAAAATATATTACTGTCAATAACAGATTAAATTAAGAAAGTATGAAGTTTCAAATCTGATCAATGTCACTGAGAAACAGACAGACATTTTATAAGGGGGAGAGAGCATTGGAAGTTTCAACACGTACGCGGCTGAATTTGCGGCTTTAAATTTCTCTGCAATATCTGCCATGGAGACTAAGACAGCGGAAGGCGTCTATCCGATGTAGAGGAATTAGAATACACTTAAAGAGAAACTATAGTGTATTTTCAATGACTATACATTATGGTGAGATTTAAATTAAAAATGTGGTTTTGATGCCAAACTTCCATGCGAGACGGAAGAATAGATTTTCTCTCTAGTGGCTATTTGTACAACAGACAGCGCAATCAGCACCATTGCTGAATGACTGCCCAATGTAAATCAATTATACCGCGAGCCAGTAGAGAGATGAAAAGGTCTGTATTCATTTCAGCATTGATTGTTTATTAATTTGAATAAGCAAAGACATATCTAAGAAGCAGTAAATCTGAAGCATTGTGCTCTGCAAATTGTTGTTCCTTAAAGATATAAATGCCTATTTGAATACCTTAAGTACCGGAATTAATGCTGAACAAAAAGTGGGCCTTTTGCTGTCTATACTGTTGCTGCAGGCTGGGGAAGGCTTTGGGCCATTCACCTGTCTAATAGCATGTTGATCACTGGGTCCAGTGTTGTCTGAAATGGGCTTGTTCTCTTTGTACAGATTAAGCAACCTTGACATTGTTCTGTATTCAATGAATTATTACAGAGCCAAGTGCACCAACAAAATAAAAACCATTAGTGGACACAAGATGGGCTATGAAGAATGATTGCACAACAGAATTTCTTAGCAGAACATAAAACCTCCATGCACAACGTGTAGAGAGAAATATTCTCAACCACTGACCATTGAGAACGGTTAGAAATCTCCTAGAAATCTGCACAAGTAGGTCATAAAATTCAACCTCATCTTTATTTCAATACCCCATAAAGCCAATCTTTTAAAATGTCATATCTTTATTGAATACATTGTTTTAACAACAATTTACTGTGATGGACGATTTTAAAGCTGAACTCTGGGAATTACAAAGAAAATACCCTTGCAGTGCCCCCCTCCCCCCACAAAGCAAGGGTTAAAGCTTAAGTTTAGGAATAGAAAAAGAAAGGCTTTAATACTAACCTTGTTCCTGCCCGCTGATACTCTCCTCTTCTTTCCAATGCTTGGGTATTACACTTTTTTCCACCCCAGACCTAACGAGTATTTAGCCTTTGCAGTGTAGGGGAGAGGAGCATCACACTCCAAGAGTATTTATTTTTCCTGTCTGGAGTAGAACTTTAAACTCTAAGATGATGACATCTTGACAAACATAGCTAAAGTATTCAAATCATAGAGTAAGGTGCTCAAGTCGCAAAGTTTAACAGGGCTATTCGCAAAAGGGTGAAGAGTTTGGAGAAGGCAGAAGAAGTGAACAATCTAGGACAACATAGTTGAACTGGAAAGTGAGCTGAATAGGATAATGCTTCCAAATCAGCTATTTTGTCATAGATTGTTCCCTTCTCCTGCCTTCTCCAAAGTTTTCACCCTTTTGTAAATAACCCTGTTTATAATGGAATTCTGCCGACTTGCAATAAAATCAGATTAAAAGATTTTAGGGGATCTCACAAGTAGAGGTGGTCAAACTCATATGAGTGGTCATACTCATATGAGTGTTCATAATCATATGAGTGGTCATACTCATATGAGTGGTCATACTCATATGAGTGGTCATACTCATAGTGCCGCTGCTCTCCACACATTGGGCAGCCAACAAGGATCACTTTAGGGGCCTTCAGCCTTACAAGGACACTGAACAAAACCTTAATTTAAGGAACATTAGCATTAAGTAAACCACCTCAAACTAAAATAAATACTGGGACCATGCTTTTTGGTAAATGTGCACAGACTTTAACTTGGCAAAAACACTGCAAGCCAACACGAAAACCCATCCTGACTAACGCATGGAGGGAGAACATAGCAGTGAGGGGCTACTTTGCCGTCTTAGAACTTGGAAAGTGTGTGATTGCTGAAGGACAAACAATTGTTGTTTAATCACATTATAAGTTTGTGTTAAGTAAAACCAAAAGACATTTGGCCATATGACATTATGCCACCGATGTAAACCAAAAGACTGGGAAATAACCCATGTTTTAGTGTATGAGACCTGGAAAATAAATGGCAAAAATAACCAGGACGTGAAACAGTTTTGTATACCTGAATGGGTCAAAAGTCCCACTGAAACCTCTTCTCTTCGAGGTAGCTGCATGAAGAGTTTGGTTTAGGTTATTGTCAATGAAGGTCCACTAACTATGAAAGACCATTGACTTCTATTTTTCATCTAGGATCTTAATTATTTAAACAATCAGTCAAGGTTTGGCAGTATAAAATAATGTGTGTTGCTTGTTAAATGAGTTTTTAGGCGTTGTTCATGCAGATACTCAAAGGGTTTACAGAATGTCTTTCTCATAGCCATACTACCCATTAAAAAAATTATGTTGCATAGAATAATTTGTACACTTGTGAACTGATCCTTAAAATAATCCTAAGGGCTTGCAGCTATTATTTTTCTCTTTGAGTAAACACATACACAGCAATTTTAATGCACTACTGCTGGTACCTTCCCATATTTTTCTACATTATTGACTAGTATGCAAATAGAACTAATTTCTTTTTCTTGTTTATGGATGGCTGAAAAGGCTGTATCTGCTCTACTGGGTAATGTACCATTCCATTAAAGAGGACATTTCATAAAGGTACAAACAGTTCATAGCAGAAGAAGGGTTTGAGAAGGGAGAAACATGAAAGTATTTGTGCATTTCATATGTCCTGCTTGCTGCCTACCCATTGCAGGTGGGGGCTCAGTGTCCTGATTTATATTTATTACTTGATTTAAGATCCTGTTCAACAATATTAAATTGGGTGGAAAAATTGAGAACAAAGGCCAGCAATTAAATATGATTTGCTGTTGACATCACTTGCTGAACACTTGTTGTCAGAGTGATTTGGGAAGTATTAAAGGCCATGATGAGAATGTATGGTAGTGCTAAGAGCGGGTCATCATTGGTGGTCTCTGTAGTTTGTTCTTTAATGCAGAACTATGCCGTCTGATCCTTTACAGCCCAGAAAAGTGCAATCCTAGACTATATTTGGACTGCTTGGGGATTACTGATAACGGGCAGGTAAAAATGCAGGCAGTGAGCTTGATTTGCCAGCACTGGAAAACATAGAAAGGCTGGGTGGGATCAAAACTCAGATTAAAAAGGTAAATAGAGTACACTTTCAGACATTTGCACAGCTGGGAAATATATGACATACCAGTGATGTGCCTTCTGTCCCCCAGCCCGCTGAAGCCCCGCCCCCAGCTCGGTAACCATGCTGTGTGTGTGTGGGGAGGAAGAAGGGAGGAGCCTCACTGGTGAGGCATTGAGATCGATGTCCTCACTGTTATTTTATTTTTATTTTTTTTTGATTGGACAGCTTGGACCAATGGCGCTTTGCCATTGGTCCAAGCCATCCACAGGGCTCACGCCTCTAACACAGAGTAAAGGCTGTGACAGCTCTTGCCTCAACAAGTTAGGTTGCACAAGCAGTGGGAAAGCCCTGCTGTGTAATTTAACTACCTGTCAAAAGCCGGATACAGCGCTGCCTGTAATTAACAGCAGGCGCTCTGTCCATGACAGGTTACACATCGAGGAGGCTTTCCCTGCTGTGTAACCTGTTATAAGCCACTCTGAATGGAGAAAAAGCCCTCAGCTTCTGCCTCACCTGCCTCCCCTGACATGCATGTCCCTGTGACATACCATTACTAATTCACTTACTGGGTATTTGGAACAAAAAAAAAGATTCACTGACTGATTTACCTAATAGCTAGGTTGCTCTGAAACCATATATTCCAATAACCCGACTGTACTTCAGTTTTTATGCAGGAGTTGCTATAGAGCACAAGTCCACCCTGGTGATTTGGGAACCTTAGCTGGTGACACTGAACAGGTGTTCACAAACACACCCACTGCAGATTCCTTACTGTCTCTTACATATAGGAAGAGTATTGTAAAACAATGTCAGTACCAGAACGTTTCTCAAAGCCTCTAATCACTTTTAACCTGCAGTAGAAGTTTGAATGAGCCCAGCAATATGGGAAGTAGGGAGAAAGAAAGTAACATCACAGGCATCAGGAAGTATGCTCCCAGCGATCCTATAAGGTGTACACAGGATTTTATATCAAGTTAAACTGAATGCATTGTCCGACATTAGCATTGTTGCAGTATTTGCAGTCTGGCATTAGCAGATCACGGACAGATTTTACTCGTTACCAGGAATTAGTTTTTAAAATATAATAGCCTCTAAATAAATGTCACTGCAAATTATCCAGAGTTATAGTTATGGTGACCTCATATTATACTAATTGTATTCCCATTGTCATTCAAGTATGTTTGCTGTTCATTTTCAAAAGTATCAACTTAATTATGATTCATACTGCTGCTAATTAATTTCTGGATTGTACTTTCTATTTATTTGTATTCATAAAATATTGTGACCATCCACACAATAGCAGCTTGGAAATGATTGCTTTCTGAAAACATAAATGACTAAGAGGTGATTAAATATAACCCTAGGGTTCCTCCAAAGGTTGCACAGGGTTCCTTGAGCAGCGACTGATTGACCTTCCACCTGGTGTTTCCTACATAGTTCCTCCATTCCCGAATTTGAGATTTGCTAGATTTATATTTAGCATATAATTCTTGATCATGAGCAGCAAAACAAGTCTGCATATGTGGCAGTGCCTAGGTACACTTTCTGTTTTAGCCTTATAGATGCATGGTCGGGTCTTTGACATTTTCAGAAGGATAGTCCACCCATTTTTGCCCCTGATCACTGGATTACATCTTGTCACTAGGAGGCAGGTCTAGGAACAAAAATATGTTCGAGCAGCTCTGATATGGTGGTTGAGTACATACACACAGCACTGGGAAATAGAAGAAAAAGTGGGTCTAGACAAAACAGCTGTAGAATACTTACTGTGACTGTTATTTTATTAACTGACTTGTCTCAAACTGGCTGCCTGAATTGAGGTTCGCTTTAAATGTTAACAGAAGCATATAGTAGTTACAATATTTCTACTGAATATATAAAACTATATATTGTGATATATAAAACTATATATTTTACCAAAACAATAAACATACAGCAAATTATGGCAAATCTTTTCTGAATACTTAATATTTATTGGGTGTAAAGCTGGCCATACACCTTACAATTTATCTGCAGATTTTCTGTGTCAGATGGAAAAGGTGCAACAGATTCCTCCATCTACACTTAATCTCCACCTGGGCCAATCTGTTGCACTTTTTCCTTCTGACCACAGAAAATCTGCAGATAAATTGTAAGGTGTACGGGCACAGTGGAACGCACCAGGAAGAGGCTCGCCGCAGTCACGCTCCCTCACTGAGACGTCGGCCGTAGCGTTCCACCCTGGAACGCGGAAGTGGCGTGACGTCACTCCTTGGTTTCCCGCGCCCAATGGCTATTTAAACTCAGCCGCCGGGTTACTAGGGCGTTCCAATATTGCGGATCGAACACCCTGCTAACCCCGTACCTGACCCTGCACTCTGGAGTCGCCCCGACCCCATGCTACGGCAACACCTCGTCCTGCCTGTGGAGACCATCTCACCTCGACACCTGTTCACACCTGGACAACATCCTACAGCCTGGACCTCTGTCTACCCCAGGACAGCTCCACACCACGCCAGCCTACAGATTGGATTCCCACCAGTGCCTCCATACCGGCAAAACCGCAAGTACTCTGCAGTTACCCCTGCAGTCCTCTAGTGACGTGTCCCCATACGGGAGAGACTGTATCAAGGGATTTGGTGGCAAACGCTGTGCATTCCGCTCCTTGCTTGTACCTGGGACTAGGGAGGTTGTAGGAACTGATAAAGGACTACCTTACTATCTATTACTCTAAACGCCACATAACCAGTTCATCTCCACTTATTATTTCATGCCTCATTCACAGTGTGGTCTATGACGTAATAGCCACTACTGTGACGCTACATTAACGAACGGCCTATGATGCGAGGACCTCTAACTCACCGTTAGTTGTGAGAGACGCCAGAGGTCCAAGACTGAATTGCCATTCCACCCCATACCCTATGTTAGATCCTCCTAACTCCGCCGCTGAGATCCTGAAACACTATACCAGCTAAGCGGGCGTTACAGAATATTGGAACCCAAAAAAGATGGATCCAGCGGAGTTAGCCACTACGTCCTGGAAGTGGACGCTTCACAGGTAGCAATCGGAGCTGTGCTCTCCCAACGTGCTGAGGTTGCAGCTCCTCTTCACCCAGTCGCTTTCTTCTCTAAGACCCTCACCATTTCCGAAAGGAATTACCCCATCGGGGAAAAAGAACTACTTGCTATAAAGGGGGCGTTAGAGAACTGGCGAACACCTACTCGAAGGTACCAAATTCCCCTTTACTATATTCACGGATCACCGCAATCTACAGTTTCTCAAATCCTGCAAAACCTTGTCCGCCAGACAGGTCAGGTGGAGTTTGTTTTTTGACAGATTTGATTTCCTTATCTCCTACAGACCAGGCTCTAGGAACGCAAAAGCAGATTCGCTATCCCGACTAAAGGAGGAGTCTACTCTGGCCCCTTCACCAGTCGCCATCATTCCCCAGGAGAGGTTCACATGTGCCACCCTAACATTCAAGGAACGGCTCAAAACTAGCCTTACCACCGAATTGGAGGCCATTCCTCCCGGTCTCAGACGGGACGAGGAAGGGTTCCTCTTTAAGGAGACTAAAATGTATGTTCCTCCTAACATGAGAGTCGCAGTCATTCAACTCCTGCATGATGGTCCCTTGGCAGGACATCCAGGAGTTTCTGAAACTCTAGACCTAGTAAAGAGACAGTTTTGTGGTCCAAGACTGAATTGCCATTCCACCCCATACCCTATGTTAGATCCTCCTAACTCCGCCGCTGAGATCCTGAAACACTATACCAGCTAAGCGGGCGTTACAGGCACCTTAAGGCTAACCACAGACAGGAAGGTGTCTCTACAAGAACGTTGGGAACAGAAATCTGCCCATCCTTGAAAGAGTCACTGGAATGTTGGGAACTTGAAGGTACTAACATCTTCCGGCATATTGTGTCTAATGTCTGGGCTGCCTTTATTGAAATACAGGTGTCAAGGACCAAAGAAAGCACAACATATGCCGTAAAGTACCTTCTTCTATGGACTTCAGCCACCATTCTAAACAAATAATTGCCCTCATTACAAACTGACTTACTTAGAGGACAGCATAGCAACCACTGGTGAACAAGCGTGTTAAAAGGATCACCGCCCAACCAAGCTTCGTGGAAAGAACAGGAAACTAGAGCTTAAAGATACTGCTGATGATATGAAGTGCAGGATAAACAAATATATAGTGTCAAGATCCCAAGTTATATTCTGCCATGTTATATAATAATAACGAAAGTATGAGAGATAGTGGCCTATACAACAAAAACTTCTTACCCAACTCCCTTGGAAGAGTCAACATCTTCATTCCGGATGATACACTTTGTCTTATTCCACCCTTGATGAGAAGAAATGTAGGCTCGACAAACAAAGGGGGAATGCAGACAGCTGGCCAACAGTTAAAAGGTACAATTGCTTTTTCCCTTCTTATTTTTTTACACCCAAACAGGTCAGTCACTAAAACTGTGAAGGTGGTGAGTATACCTTAATTACAGTAGGAAAAACTGTAGAACTGATTCACAGAACATCCAAATTCAACTTTAGCTTCATAAAGTGATACTAGCCCATAAAACAGTCTCAGCAAACTTTATTTTAAGGGACCAGCTGCATGGAGGATTGCCCCAGAGCCATCTCACCTCATTTTTGGTTTACAGAGACTTGTGTCTTGGCAGTTTTAGGACATCAAACACTTATACAACTATTATGATACAACTATTATGCTACAAAATCTAGCTTTGACTTCACAATTACATTTTCAGAATGGAGAAGGCTTCATGTAAATGTACTGCAGTGCATTTTTGCAGATAGAAGAAGGTGCTGCACGAAATCAGTTACCCGACAGTTTATATCCGAGAGAACACATTTGTATTCTTCCTTTGTGTCAAAACGTAACCAACACAACTTCTTCAAAAAGTTTTTCTTGGGTAGGAGAAAAGCTAAGGATGGGGAAATAGGAAAGGGCCAAGGATGCCAATGCTGAGTCAGGGAATCATGTACGCGATCAGCATAAAGGTATCTAAAGGCCAACCTTATCTTTTTTTTTTATCAAAAGGTTTCTAGGAGGGATTGTAACCTCTGTCAGGTTTTCATTGCTGTTTATGCCCTCGCTGAGGAGATTCACTCCCTCAATCTGTCCTGGTGACCAATGTCACCGGGACTTCGTGAGAAAAACATCCCAAATTTAGTATTTTGTCACCAGCATAGAAGGTGAGGGGAACTGTTCCGATAAATTATACTTGTCCTGGTGATTTCTAAGAGGAGATTTGCCTTTACTTAGGAGAACTTTCCTTTTGCTTCCTGATATGTTTACAGGACAGGAAGTAAAGGGAAATGTCCACAATGGGACACATATTACCAGAACCTGAGAGGCTTTAACCATTCCCTGCTGAAACAGTTTTAGCTTTAGGTAAACCTTAAATGGTAATAATCTTATCAATGTGTGTTAATATTTGAAAAGCCTCTTGTGTATAATTTGTACATTAATGTATTTACATAGTGGCAAGTAATATTAGCTCATTACATAAGCAGTTTGTGTTTCTCGCTTACTATTCCACCAATTGTACATCACTCTCCTCGTTCATTATGGATATTAATGTATTTTTAATGCAAGGAATTTCAGTTCCTACATTTGTCCTGGTATCAGCCTCTTGCAGTCCCTGTACATCAGGTTATCAGGTTTGGAGTGCGGGAGGAAGAAGCAGTACCAGAACCAACCAGTTTATCTGCTGACAAGAAACATGAGGGTAGGAGAGGAGGGCAGAGAGACATGAGCCCATCACTCTGCTGCTACTCCTTTCAATGTCCAATCACAGGTTGGGGGAAGGTCCAGGGTGACCTGGCCTCAGAGGAAGAGGGTTGAATGATGCAGGTCAGATTGAGGATATCAGGGAGAAAAAAACAAAGTACTACAGGGGAAATCTCTAGATGGAGGGTCAGTACTAAATTTCAAGTGACAGTAAACGCAGGAGTTAAATCTTACAAATGCATGAGTGATAAGTTACATTTTTGTTACTAATTTGGGTATTTGAATGCATTTTAAGATTTAGCTCACGTATTTAAAGTCACTTTAAGAGATAATTTTAGGGAGGGGTACCTTGAGATACAAGCTAATATGGTTTAGGGCTAAGGAAAGGGGGAATGGCAAACTGCACAAACAGAGAAAAGCAAAACAGCACAATAATACAAAACACAGTTGGGTATATTTAATTTCACACTATTATCCCAAAGCTGCAAACCAGAAAACTGCTCCCAACATGTTAAGGCTTCATTCACATGGGGCAATCTGGCATTTCTGCGGCAGGAACCAATGGGTTACTGCCGCAGGCATGCCAGGTGTCCCTGTTTAGATGCGGCCCCTGCACATATTAAAGTAAATTAGAGTGACAACGGCCGCATCTGTGAGTGGCAGTCTGCATGTAATTGCATATGATGCAATGACATGGAATTTGGAATAGATGACTGTTGCTGGATGCAAGACAGATGCATCCAGAGACAGTCTTCTATCCTGCACCGCATGTAATCATACCATGTACAAATACAAGCGGAACGCCACTTCGTTGCGGCTGCCGTCACCCTGTCATTTACTTCAACGTGTACAGCATTGCATCTGTATGGGACACTTGGGATTCCTGCTGCAGGAATCCCAGAATGCCCTGGGTGAATGGGGCCTTAATTTTAAATCTGCAGACTTGAGCAGACATATAATTTACTCACCTTTTATATTGTGTTTGGCCACCCGACCTAAGGCTTGTACGGCACACAACGGTTAAGGATAAAAATGACAGTTAGCTGCAAGAGGCTGGCGAGTTACCTGCCATGGTAACTTTCTCAGCACAGCAATCTGTTGCTATAATTCCAGTAATGACCGTCAGACAAGAAAATATCCTCACTGTGTATCATCAATGAGGTAAAAGGTTACTCTTGCCACTGGTGATCAAGATCAAAATAAGCTCTGCATGAGTCTGGCTGCATGAGCTTTACTGATTCAGACACGGTCTACCCCTCCCCTCTACTATACAGTTATTAACTTACATTAGACTTAATAAAGCTCTCTCCTGTCCTATCACTAACAAGGAAAATCACAGTTAAGTTGTTATCTTGTCCAGGAAAGTGAGGAAACACAAAACAAAGCTGGTAAAGGGCTCCTGTCACCCACAACTTTCAGTTGTCCCTGATTGCAAGAATGTCCCAGAATTTGAAGAGGTCTCCCTAGATGACATTGACCCTCTATACTTCTGAGCTGCACCCTGGTTTCCCATATTGCTTTAACTTCTTATTTACAAGTTTGTTTGTTTTTATAACAAAAAACAAACTGGGTTAAAAACAATAGTAAAAAAAGCTCTGCCTACAGATTCACATAAAGATAGCTGTCTGCTGCTGCAGAGAGGAAGGTGCATAGTCCATTCTGTTGTGGTTTTATCTGAATCTATGGCTTATGCAGCTGTGTGCGGTTTTGTGCTAAAAGACCGTTTGACTGTGACCTGGATTCCCTTGCGCCACACATGGAGGACCTTGGAGGAAGTAGTGTGATGGGCCTGAAGGCCTGTAGCAAAAAGCAGCAAGAATATGCCTTAAACTGTGTTATGGACATACATTTATTACAAGGGGACAACCACAGCTCAGAAGGTTCAATGGAGGCCAGTGCCCTGGAAGGGAATGTACTGGATGGCGATTCTGCTGGTGATTTCGGTGTCAACACAATACAAGGCCTTACCAATGTCAGAAGCGGACATAAGAACTGCATAAGTGGAACTTTACCCATATCTTTAAAATGACAACAAGCACACCTTTAGTGATCTAAGATTTAAGATCTCCAGCAAATCTTTTTCCCACATACAAATGTTCCAAGTAAAGCAAAATGGTCACATTTTATAGGTGCCTTTGTGCATGTTTAGTAATGACAATCTACAAACACATACTTCTAGATAATTGCAGGCTTTGTATTCTTTGCATACCTTATTTCTCTTTTTCTTTTTCCCCATTCTTCTGACAGTGGCCATGTTAACTTAGGGCAGATTACTAGCTCTCCTATTACTTCCTTGATTACTAGGACATGTGACCATGCACATCCTCTCAGGGGAGGAAAATGTATTTCTCTGAAATCTCCTGAGATTACAGATGAGATTTCCCAGCAATGCTCTGCTAATGGCAAGGCAATCCCAGTGTGCATTGCTTTGGCAAACAGAAGTAATTTTACCCTTTCAAATCACAGCATTTTACACCTGACATGTTATTATTTACCATCATACATAAAGGGATGCATTGGTAGAGTTTGATTTTTGAGTTTAAAGATTTTTAACGGCTTTATTCCCATAATTACTCTGTATTAGGCTTCCTGCACGGCTATGTAAATGGCAAGGCCCAGTCCTCCACATGCCGTACACCCACTCAAGGCATTCCTGCCAATGGCATTTGTGATGTGTGAAGCTTTGATTAGAGAGTGCAGAGCAAGTAGGCCATATGTAAAAAGGAGACCTGCACCACATCTTATTTTGCCTGGATGTACAATTTATGGTTTGCATGCCTTGGATAGTGCAGAAGCCAAGTTTAAAAGTGTCCTTCGTACAGGTCCCGATAAGATTAGGGTTAAGTATAGAGAGCTGTAAAGTAAATGTTACAGTGCGGCATAATGAAGGAGAGGTGTGTTCAAGTCCTACAAATAAATTGTATTTTACAAAAGAGGAGCTAGCTACAGAAGTAGGAGCAGGACTAGGTTTCAAGAACTGTATAATATATTTAGAGATTCCTTATTCTGTTTTAAGGAAGGATAAACTATCTTTACCTTTTCCTGAATAAAGCCATTCATCTTTTTAAAAGGAACTTTTAAGTCTATGAAGTACTGCCCTCCTACCATGATTTAACCCATGGAGGTGTGGCTGGCAGCCTGTTTGTGTGCCCTCCATTTACCTACCCTTAAGCAAATATGCACTAGTACTTTGCTGCAGTCTGTTTGCTACAACATGCTTGGAAGTTGGGTAAATTTATGGGGATACACCCCACTCAACAAAAGGTGTTGTGGCTCTGCCAAGAGCTGTTTAATAAAGAATCTATGGTAACTATAGTAACGGATTGAATGTTGCATCAAACAAAATGCTTACTCCATTAAGGCTGCAGGAGAGACCGGTGAATTTAAAAGAAATTCAGCAATCAAAATATAATGTTCACCCTTGCTTTCTGTTCCTGTAGCAACCGTAGATTTGGTCCAGTAGTCTGCCACATTTGGCAGGGATATTTAGGGAGTTGGGAATGACAAGATTGGAGAGGTCTCCTTAGTTTTATTAAATACTTTTAGGTACAATCCAAGAAAGGCCGTCTGACAGCAGTGAAAATAGAATTACAAAAGTCGGAAGGACTGAGGCTGGCAGCATTAATAAAGAGTACAAGGCCAGATTGTGCTATATTTTACAAAATGTTACATTTTCTTTTAAAATGTGTAACAGCACATATTACTTTTAGCTGTAGACAGCAGGATCTACAACAAGATTTGTACTGCAGAGCGTGCATCAAAGCATATTGATTGAGGGCACCAAATGAAATTCACAGCGCCAAATTTATTGTAGCACATAGGCAAAAGAAAAAAAAAAGTCTGGTGTTCCAATCAATACTCTTTGATACAGTGTTTGCTTGCTTAACTGGCTGAACTGAATGAAAGTGCCTGCTAACAAGTCTTCATTCAGGTGTATGTTGTATAGTGGTGACCTGAAGCAAGCATCTACAAATTGGTATAAGCAGAAGGAGACAGAGCAAAGCAGAGCAAGGCCCTGGATGATAAAGAAAAGCTGTAGCAAATCAGATCCAGGAGGAGGCATACATAGGTTATGAGAAAATATATTTATGCACCGTTAGAGAGTAAAGTCAGATATCTGGAAACAAAATGCCCTGATGTGTTATCTTCGGCTGGAAATACATCAGATAATTCAAAAGCTAGATACTAGGGTACCAAGAACTGGAGATACTTCTCTTCAGCGACCAATCACCAAGCATCAGACCTGCTCTTCGGCGACCAATCGGCAAGCATCAGACCTGCTCTTCAGTGACCAATCAGCAAGCACTAGACCTGATCTGAAAGTTATTTTTAGCGCTGCAAAAATAGCTTTAGCTCTAAATGTTGATACAAAAGATGCAAAATGATTAGCTTCATATAATCCGAGCTCGCTGCTGCCCTCTTTGTTCCTTCTCTCTACAGACTTTCATGACCTGCCGCGGCATGCATCTTATCTCCTTGTGACTGTCAACATCACTGCCTAGAATAAGGCAAATAGAATGTGTCCAGTGACTGACAGATCTGTAAAATGGAAATTAGTGAAATATCATCCCTATATTATTATGTTTATTTCTCTATAAACACAACTGAAGGTCTAACGACGCATAAAGAGGCAAAAAAATGAATCTTCAAGTCCTCATAAGGGCTTGTCTGCTGATGAAGCATATATAAATCTTTTCCCAGAAATCTTTTCCCAGAGTTTAACACAATAATTCAATTTATTACAGGTATTTATATAGCACTGACAATTTACGCATTGCTTTACATAGTTGTACATTCACATAAAAAAAATTAAAAAAGACTACGTAAAGTAATCAGTGAGTGGTGAGGTATGTTGTAAAACAGGGGTAGGCAAACTCTGGCCCTCCAGCTGTGGTTAAACTACAGAACCCATCATGCATGTGCTTCTGGGAGTCATGCTCGTGGCTGCCAGAGTCAATGTTAATGGGATTTGGATGCTTGAAGTACATTAATATCCACTCTTATCTCACTTTAATATTTAGGTCCAGAATCACCTAACTTCAAAGTTTTATAAATCAGGCCAATACAGACATATGCATGTGCCTTGCCTACAGTGCAATTTTTTTCAAGGAATTCCTATAGATTTCCTTTACAACAAGGACCTCTTAAGTCTTTGAAATCATCAAGCTTTGAAATTCCATAAAAAATAGAAATATAAAAAGGTCTGCACGCACATCCATAATCACATGTAGGTAGAGTTTTCTGGGTGTGGATATCTTTCCAATGTAAGGGAATTCCCCTCCTAGACAGTTGTCCCCAGTGGAAGATTTCCATTTTCTTCCTGTACTGGTGGTAGCCCCCCCAAAAATGCCTTTAGTTATATTTCAAAAATAAAAAGGGAAGATAATCTTTTGCTGCCTTACTCACCTTCAATCAGTTGCTGTCTCCTGCAGTTTTTCTTTTCTGCCAATATATGTCCTTAATCATTTGACTGAATGACGGTCATTGCAATTTAACCCATTTCTGCTGAATCCAGGCTGCTACTGACCTGCCCCCAGCCTGTTATAGGATATTGAAGGAGAAGCAACACAGCAAAGGGCAGCTCTCTTTCACTCTGCTTTCTCTTACTATCACCATACATTCTCAGCACATTGAAGCATTGATTTGATCCTGGTGCTGCCTATTGTTCTCCCACTCTGAGCTCTGCTGCACAGAGAATGCATAAGGTTGATAAACAGGACAAATTCAGGTACCGACACGGCTTGCATTTACAAACATATCTTTATTGATTCAACAATGAATATAGAACAGCATTAATGTGTCTTTTAAATCCGTTTAACTTTAAATGCAGATGCCTAATTATTGCCGTTTGACTGAACTTTACACATGCATTTCAATCACTTCCTGAGTACAAAGTTGTAGGGCACGTTAGTCATGTGACCATTCCAAGTGTTGTAATATGAGAAAAACTTGTGGGAAAGAAAATGAAAAATTGAAAATATTCTTTTTTTAATGAGCATTATGTACACATACAGCGCGCCCCCTATTGCTAAATGAGGAAATTAAGCTTTGTAAAAAACAGCTGCATCCAGATTAAAATGAAAAAAGGTAATTACAGGTTTCATTCTTAATTTAAAAAAAAAGTGGAATAAGCATTTAAGTAGCCATTGTAGCATGGCTACAATGTTTCATGGATAGCATTTCACTTATTGCCTGGAGTTGCATGTTAATTATACCAAAGCAGGAGGGACTATAAAGATAGCGATCAATAAATGGAGGTCAAGCTCTGAAAAACGCTGGGCAAAGTTCGGTCAAAAATATTTTAAGATTCATATTAGTTGTGCCGGATGTATGATTGAATTTGCCAAGTTTTTCTAGCAATTGGTATAGTATTTTATGGATTAGCTAGGAAAGAATAAGAAATAAAAAAAAAGCAAACAAAAAGCATCTAAGCACCATATCCCGGAATTCTATAAGGAACCCAAACCTATCACATAGACAGGACTTTTAAGATACAACTGAGAATACGCACACTCATTAAACACATGTTTTATTGTTGCAGATTAAAAACTTAATAAACATATTAAAAAGCAATAGAGAAACAGGGGATTAAAGATTTCTGAATCACACCATACATTGGATATCTGTATCTGATGGATCGGGGCAAACGTGGACCTTTTCTTGTAATAGCTGTAATCAGTTTTTCTCACCTCTGGGATTCTAGTAACCAGTAGGATCTTTTCTTGCAATAACTGGGAGGGGCTTTACTTATATGTGGGATTCTAGTAACTATTGGCTCATTCTTAACTTTGATGGTAACAAACTCTATTTATATATAACTATTTAGGTATTACTAGATTGCCTTGATTTAGTACTCCCTATGACACCCTCTCCACACCCACAGGGAAGTGTGACTATAGACTTTATCTTTCTAGATATCCAATGCATTACTGTTGGCATCTTTCCCATATCTCCTTTAGAAGCAAATTCTAGTGAAAAGTGTTGAGATTAGTGCCCTCCCCCTACTGTGTGGTAAAGTTACCCAATAAAGATATTATATTGACAACCCTGATATTTGGAAATATGAGCGAACAGTGCTGATAATAGGACACTCATACATGCGGAGGTATCTGATGTTACATCAAAACTATATGGTTCATGTATGCTGTAGCCAACACTTTTTAATACATGTTATGTTAATCTGCAACTACAAAAGATTTGTTTTATTATTTTTATATGAGTCTGTGTGATCTCTATATCACCTTTATGTGCTTTTGGTTCCTTAGACATGAAAGAAGCAATCTGTCTTGCATCATGAATCCTAGAGGTCAATTCCTGTGAAAAAAATCTTTAAAAGACTAACTACCGGTATGTTCCTTTTTCTATAGGCTCTCATCCAGTGATCTGGGGGCTCTTCCAGGCATTACAGGAAGTGAGCAGTGGCATTGCATGAGTTGTCAGCAGCCAGAGCAAGGCAACTATTGCGCCCCACTACTTCACATGTTGTGTGTGTTTGTGTGTGGGGAGGGAGTTAATTGTTTTTTAGTGTTTTTATTTTAATCACAGCAAAAAATTTCCTGGCACACTCACCAGCCAGCATGCAAAAAAATCTGTCTAACCACTACAGTTAAAAGCAGAGGTTTAGATACACGTCTTCTGCAGAAAATGTGAGCCGCACTGCCACGTCAAGGCACCTCCCTATAGTGCGGTCCTAACTCTAAACTATGAGAGTCTCCATCTTGGAGCACATGGGGCAAAAGATTAAATTGGGTGCAGGTTTGTCAGGAGGAAGCCTAACCTCCCTTAAAGGCACAGAGACGCACAAGGGACCCCGCACATCACAACGGCAGCTGATACCCCCATGCGTCACTGCATGGGGGGTATCAGTTAAGCAAAACAAATGGAAAACGCACTCATCAAGCTGTAAAGCTGGTAACAAATTGATGAGTGTGTTTGCCATTTGTTTTGCTATATTTTAATCACAATGCATTTCTGAAGATTGCTATTGTCTTCTGCGCTTACATGTCAATCTTTGATTTATAAAAAATTCATAGTCAGGCCCTGTTTTAAACAATACTTTCAGTGCACCCAGCATCACCTGGGTTAAATGTAAGGCATAAAAATCTATGGATTTTCAGGACCTCTTTTACTGTAAATAATTAATACGAATAGCTTTGAAACTAGTCTGCAATATAAGGCACTTTTAGTCCTTTTGCCATGAGAAAGTGTGATGGCTTTGGATCTCTTGAGAGCAGATCAGCCATGATTCCAGTTCCAGAACACTGTCGATATATGGCAACGTCTCCTGTATTTTCCAGGAAATACATATGGAAAAAATACTACACACTTGGGACAGTCACTCCTCTGTATAACCCCAAAGAAAACACACTTACAAAAATCGGCAAAGATTTTATTTTCTCTTCTTTCCCTCACTCCTTTTTTTCTCTCGCTTAGTAAAAACCACAAAATCCACAAACAAAATGCAACAAAATGACTGTGTTTTGATTGCACCACCTCACAAGAAATCAAACGAAGAAGTGAAAATCTAGCTTCACTGCTCAAATATCCCAGAACCTAGAAAACCGCAACTTTTGGTAGTCCGCAGAGGAAACATTCAATGAAGGAGCAGAATAGCATTACAACTTTGTAAGGTTTTCGGAGCCCTGCTGAAGTTTCGACTTCCCCTCCCGTGTTTATAAACATCGGCCTCGGACAAGGCTGAGTAACATGAACTCAGAAATAAAGCATGACATTGAAATATGGATTTAATTTTTACAGCTATTTTACTCAAAGTCTTCCAACTGCGAGGCAGCCAAACACTAAAGAAAGAAAAAAATTTCACACAGATCTCCTCTTACGTCCTTATTGGAAAAGTGGATGAAAATGAAACATGAAAAATGTATTTGCTTTTTAAATGTTTTACGCTGTACTTAAATGCTTTAAAAGGGGACCAGTCATGACTTATGCAGGAGTTTGAATATTCAGTATTCAAATGTACGATTGCGTAATCTCACCTTTGGTAATATTTAGGTTACCATAGGGCTCATGTGGATGCAAATTAACAAAGGCTTAATTTTGCATTTGAAAACTGCACTGCTGAAATGCATGTGTTTGGAAGCAAACGCTGCATTTGAACCTGCCCTGCCTGCAGTGTGAACAGATCTCAGTAGCGCCTGCAGTGTCCAAAGAAATGCAGGACAAAGCGGGTCACTTGATTCACTAGCCAAACTCAAAGCAAATATGCGCTTCAAATGCACATCAGACACAGGAAAACTATGCCCATGAACATGAGTATTTACTGTGACTGAAGATGATTCAGGACCCCAAGAGGTGGAGGTCATCTGAAGTCTGACCATTGTTGCTCTGCCTGACCATAAAGAGACTGTCCCTAGCAAACAAACAGCACAGGAAAGTACATTTAAAATTGTTGCCTGCACTGCCTCCATTGCAGTGGATTATTGCTCACTTAGAGAGTTAGAGGCACTGGAAGGATCTTTATCATGCAACACTTCTGGGTACATGCTTACGTCTCCCCATCTCTCAGCCCCCTATATTGACCCGCTGGGACAGCAATGGAGAGACAAGGGAGTGTGCGCACAAAGCATTGCTCTAGGAGGGCACTTTGGTAGCTAGGTGCACCAAAATGTGCAATCCTGTGCATACTTGCACATTATGGCAAGAGCTTTGGGGACACAGAGAAAGTTAGGTTCTGCTTCAGAGAAAATGTCGGTAAAAGAAGGATATTGTAGGCTGGGAAACAAGGGGATATCTAAATGAAATGTACCAGCATATGTTGCATCAGTGTTTTTTTCCCCCTCATTTTTCAAGCTGCAGTAGGGAACTTCCACTTGAAACAAAGTAGGGTCTTTACTTTTCAGCTGCCTCCCTGACTATACAACACACAAGCACACAGTCACACACTGGTATACTTTAGGTTGCAGCAGTTCAGTAACAATACTGCTTTAGGCATTAGTATGAAAGGGTCCTTTGTTCATGCTGGCTGAGTAGTAAAAGCCTTTTTTAATTTTATCCCTGGGGATTTTAAACATATCAGCAGACAAGCACCTCTAGGATGCTCCGCCTGCCTAGTGCATCAATATCTACAAATATGCTGCTAATTAATGTGTCTGTCTTTCAATACTCTGTAGTGCGGCATGGAATAGAATTCTTAACCCTGCATTGAAACTGTGCCTATCACAACTATGTTGACTACATTTTTGCTTTTTGATAACATCCGTTGGGCTGGAGGTACATGAAGGGTGTCGCTGGTCATAAGGATGCCACTGGTTAGTACGTTGTAGGATCATGGACGTTCAGCAGAAAAGTTATATGGTTTAAATAAAACCGGTCACCATCCTGCTCATCTGATAAAAGCCATATGGCCAAACCTAATGTAGCAAAGCGTACTATCCAACAAAATGAGACCAACTCTTAGCAAAGGCTACATGACATTTTTTTCTCTTCCTAGATTAGAGCGACAAATGACAAGCACTTACATAAAATCCGAAATCACTTTTGCATCATCCTGTTCTTTAAATGTCTTAATAACAAAGCAATTTCCCTTCATAAACTATCAGGATTAGCTGCGCTCTGGAACACGCTAAAAATAATTCCTGCTTAACCCAGGACTCAAAATTAAAGGAGATAAAACAGGCAAGCATTAATCTAAGTCAATGTGATAAATGTATTACGCGGGCAAAGTGGCAATCACAAATATGTGCTGGCAGTAAATTCCGTCTGATAAATTCAAAGCAAACAAGAGTAACCGTTCTTGATCCCCTGCAGATGGACCCAACTATTGTACAGGCAAATGATTAATATGATTCCCATTCAAACCTTAAGAGAGTTAACTTTATCATCCCTTTCTGAAGTTTAAATTGCAGAGAAGCCCTGTTTAATAAATGGCGCCCAAATCACTATCAATGGGGAGCATCTCTTGGAAACTGCCATAGTGTGAAGAGTTTATCTGAAGGAAGACATGTTGGCTTGGCTAACGATTGATCACAGACTTCAGACTAGAACCGAGAACTGATACATTGCTCAGTCTGGGGTAACCTTAACATGTGGTACCTCCACATATCATTAATCAGGAAGGGCGACTCCAGGCAAGCAGCCAGCCTCTCTCCTATTACCGGCCACATCTCCGATCCTCAAAGGACAGCATGTTCACCTGCTGTGCTGGCACCGATCCCTTAATCATAATATCTCTGTTACTGAACTCCATTACATTCGACATGGTAAGAGGCCCCAGAAGAGGTTTGGCAACAATAATACAGCCATTATTTCATCTAACCAGCAGTTAAAATATGTGATTTCCAAAATTTAAATATATACCAATATAAATGAAAGGATTCTTATTGATATCTGAAACTAGTAGCTGTGTTTGACAATTTGCTTTCAGATATGAAGTTTACTCCCAATAAGAATATTCTATATATAAAAACCAACAACCATTCCTGTGACTGTATTGTCTTGAAAGCTACAAATACCCAATTGCATGCTAAGTTTACTTTTTAACAAGTACCATTAGGTATTTTTAGGCTGGGAGACAAGAACACATCTCTGTTCCTGCCACCCATAGTAAGCTGTCGTCACAGAAAGATCTCTCTCGATCGCCCTCTCTCTCTCTCTCGATCGCCCTCTCTCTCTCTCTCGATCGCCCTCTCTCTCTCTTGATCGCCCTCTCTCTCTCTTGATCGCCCTCTCTCTCTCTCGATCGCCCTCTCTCTCTCTCGATCGCCCTCTCTCTCTCTCGATCGCCCTCTCTCTCTCGATCGCCCTCTCTCTCTCGATCGCCCTCTCTCTCTCGATCGCCCTCTCTCTCTCGATCGCCCTCTCTCTCTCGATCGCCCTCTCTAAGTATCCAGTTGGATCTACATATGCAGGAGATTCATTAGAAAACCAAATGTAGCAATAATTTAGTTGCCAAACAAACTATAAGAAACAACAAGGCAGCCTACAATCAAAGACTCAATTGGAAAAAAAAGTTACCATTGAAGATTTTTTTTTTAAATTAAAATTTAATATTTTGACTAATTGTCCCGTTTAGCTCCACACCAAAACTGGCCATACACAAATTACATTTCTGCTGTTTCTTGCTGAATCGGCTAAAATTTGATCCATAGGTTGCCCCAGAGCCACTACCCCACTTAAAAAAATTTGATTTTTCAATTCACTTGTCGAAGAAACAAGATTAAAAATTGTCAGCTGAAGAATGCCAGTAGCCAATCAACTGTAGTTATTGTTCGGGTCAGCAGGGCAGATTCCTCTATCCACTTTCTTTAGCATGAATGGGGAATTTGAGTGATTGTTCTCATTCAGCCTGCGAAGCTGAACAAGAACGAATAGAAATCTATATGGTAGATCAATTTGTTTTCTGTATTTTTACAGTAAACATACTGTGCAGAGCAGTACAAGGTATATAAATAATTGCCATTACTCTCTGCCCCTAAAGACGATTACAATCTGAAGTAGCATCTTCATTTACGCAACCACTCATTTATTCTCTATGGCTATTTTGGTCAGATGCCAAACTTACCTACCTACCTTACCTACTTTGTATATGAAAGGAAACATGGAGGCAAAACACGAAAACATGGATAGAACAAACAGATTTCCTGTGTCCCTGGTGGGTTTCAAAACCAGAACCAAAGGCTACAAGGCAATAACTCTAACTACTGTTGCTCTACCGACTGAGCTATCCGGGCTCCGGATCAGGTGGGCTTTGTCCCGGGGAGGGAGGCCAGGGACAGCGCCCTCAAATCTGTGTCCCTTATTCACTTAGCTCATACACAGAATTCCCCAGTCCTACTCTTGTCTACAGACGCCAAAAAAGCATTTGACAGAGTGGACTGGGAAATCATGTTCTCCACGCTGACCTCCCTGGGCATTGGTCCCCGGATGTTAGCGTGGATAACCGCACTGTACTCCTTCCCAACAGCCAGAGTCAAAGTGAGCGGCATATTGTCCCCCTCCTTTTCGCTGCACAATGGCACACGCCAGGGCTGCCCTCTCTCGCCGCTGTTGTTTGTTCTCTCCCTTGAACCCTTTTTATCTACTATACGTAATAATCCTAACATCCATGGCATACCCTCTCCAACCATGGAGTACAAAACTGCAGCATATGCGGACGACATCCTTTTTAATGTTCGTGACCCACGTATCTCACTTCCACATATACTGTCTGAATTGCGTACTTATGGGGAACTATCCAATTTCAAGATCAATATGGGCAAGTCAGAGATTTTGAACATAACGGTGAGAGAGGCAGACTGCTTTAGCAAACGTCCTCATTTTTCTTTTCTCTGGAGACATGACTGCATGCGCTCCCTCGGTATCTACCTCACTCCTAAGACGTTAAATCTCTACACTCACAACTATATCCCTTTACTCAATTCGGTAAAGCTTGACCTTAATTCATACTCTGCCCGAACCATGTCCTGGCTGGGTAGGATAAACACCCTCAAAATGATGATTCTCCCTAAAATCTTATTCTATTTCCAAATGCTACCTATCTCCCTCCCCACAACGTACTTCACCACATTACGATCCCTATTATCCAAATTCATTTGGCAACGCAGGAAACCTAGGATAGCCTATTCCATTCTCTCTAGACACAAACGGGCTGGGGGCCTCAACGTGCCTGATTTTAAACATTATCACAAAGCAGCTCAATTAGTTAGGCTCCTAGACTGGACGTTCAATGCCCCCCATAAAGGATGGGTGACATTAGAAGTAGACTTGAGTAATACCCACCTCTCAGAATGTATCTGGACTCCACCATATACACGGACACTGTCCCCTCTGACTTCCCCCCTCACTCTCGCCACACTTACAACATGGGATCGCTTACATAAAGCTCATGACTGGCCATACAATTCAGTTTTATTACCACTTACGGGCACGGATTTCTTCCCTCCCGGAAATAATGACCCCCTCTTTTTGACATGGACGGACTCTGACTGCTTGCGCCTAGAACACGTCCTCCACGGGACCTCACTCTGCCCTCTCCAGGTTCTGAAGAACAAGTGGGGCACCCATCCGATGGACTTCTGGAGATACAGACAACTACAACATTTTGTTATGTCTCTCCCGAAGCCACTACGAGTGAGAGGTAATTTTTTGCCCTTCGAATTATTGGGGTCACCGACTCCCACACGTCATGGTCTTTCTGTCATTTACAAGATTCTGTCGGGAATCACTGGAGACCAGCCCCCGTCATACCTTGGGAAATGGGAACAGGAATTCCGAACACCCTTATCCCTCTCTCAAAGGTCCAAGGTGCTGCATATGTGCTCCTCTGCATCCACGGATAGCTATATGATGGAAGTTAACTTCAAACTTCTCGCGAGGTGGTATCAGGTGCCCACCATCACCCATGCCATCAACCGGGCAAACTCCCCGCTGTGTTGGAGATTATGCGGAGCTCAAGGCACGTATGCTCACTTATGGTGGGATTGCCCGCACATACAACAGTTCTGGGGGGACGTCACCCGTCTCATTTCCACCATTAGCGGTATACCTACACACATGGACCCCTGGCTGTGCCTCTTCCATCTTAACCCCCTTTCAATGCGTTCATATAAGAGATCGGTAATTCCCTTTATGCTCAATGCAGCGAAAGCTCTCATCCCCACACACTGGCGCTCAAACCAAACACCCACGGTGGCAGAGTGGTTGACACGGGTGGACCATCTGCGTCTGATGGAAGAACTCCATCACTTTAGTAAGGACACATATAGCACTTTTCACACGACTTGGGCGGGATGGCTGCACTTTAAAACTCAGGACGAATATGTCTCAATGCTATCCGCGTGATATGGTCTGCTTTAAAACCTGTTATTCTATTTTATTTAATTTAATTTTTTTATTTTATTTTATTAGTAACTCTGTAAAACTGGCGATTGTCTTTTACCCTAACACACTACGCTTCCGGTAAAATGATTGCCAAGTTCCATTGAGGGGCCCCATCACTGTATTGTTATGCACTGTTTTGCCACATGCCTGAATGCGCATATTGCGCCACGCTTACTCCAAAAGCGCCCCGACCAGGGGACCCCCCCCCCCCCCTGTATCCCTGCGTCTCTTGTCCCCCCTTTTACCTTAGATATCGTATGTAATGTGATTGTCTTAATGTATGCTTAATGTATTGTATGTGTGTTTTTTGTTATATTTTGAAAATCTTTAATAAACATTTAATATGAAAAAAAAAACCTCTAACTACTGTGTGGCCATGCTGCCTTATGCTGTCAATCAAACAGTAATAACACAAGAAAAGATCTCTTGAATGGAACATCTCTGGAAAGTGGGATTTTCTTATAAAAGTAAATTTGAACACTGACCAAAGCTATATCAGTTTTAGATTACGTTCTATGAGAATTTTCTTTTTACCATACTCGGTACAAGCACATGTACAGATACTTTTCGAGCTCCAAGACTAGACTAGAGAAAAATGCAAAAGTTAGGAGGCAGCTGTCATTTGTAAGGAGCATACGGAGCTCCTGGGATTTGTACATCTCTGTTTTAACGCATTATTTTGCTTCTATAAATATATATTAGGGATGCACCGATACCATTTTTGCAATTACAAGTACCGATAAATTTTTGTTTATTATCATGTGACAGTTTTTCTAAAACAATACAGACTAATGATTTCAGGACAGTGGTGGAGCGCCAGAGCCAGGTCCCAGCTGCAACCGCTGCAACCCCGGTAGTTCTCATGAAAATGCCAATTCCTAATTAAATCCCTAATTAAATGTATTACTTCCATATAAAATCACACTTGCTTCTTATTAGGATGTACTACTTCTATAGAGAGCCATTTTTGTGGTAATCTCTATTTTGCCCAGTCCGGCTGTACAAACCTACAACCCGGCTTGGAAAATTAAATTTTGCAGCCAGCATCCTCTATGATGGTCAGAATTGTATTTAAACTTCTGAAAAGCAGGTGAAGTTGAAGAAACCAATCCTAGGTTCAAAAGAAAATGTATTGCATTGGTTGTAGAAATCGGTCCGCATTGTGCTGGCCCTTGGAAATTGAAAATAATTCTGTGGGTCTTGAGTAGCCCAAGGGTTAACTGCCCCCACCTTATCACTTGCAGCCGGGCTCATCCATTATAGCCTGACTTCCTTGTCATTTTGGTGTCCCTTGTCACACTGACAAATGATTTATGCCTCGTTGGTTTTGCACATCGGACACTGCACTTAGTTATGTTTATGTGAGTCATTTTAAGACCTTGCTTTCTCGGCTCTCCTCAGCTTTACTCATTGTTTCCTGCTCCAGCATGCATGCATTTAAAAGACATCGGTTAGCTAATAAAGGTATCATCTGTACTCAGCTACTAGCCTGGGTGACAAACTGCGTCCATTAAACATCCCACTATACTTCATTCAGCAAAAGAGATTTAAAAGTCTAAGCTGGTGTCAGTTAAAACATCATTTCATTTGCTGTCTTTTCCCTAAACACAAACACTCAGAAAAACAATAAAATAGTGAATGAACAATTCTAATAATATGGTACTGCTCCACTGGGAAGTATTACCCAGGACCTTGAAGTTTTCGGTGTTAATAAGATGTTTAACTACAAATATTTTTTTTTCTAAAAAGTGTACAAAGCCTTTAAATAAATACTTTGGCATTAAATATGAAAAAAAACAACAGAGACCATGCAAATCACAAAGAGCTGGGCAAGACAGATTTCACCCTCAGCTTTATTACTTACTTTGTACGACACCAGGGGAGACAATGGCAGACAATGGCATTCTATAAATCATTCATAACAGCAGCAGCAATATTATTATTATAACAGAGTAATTAACTTAAAATGTAAGTTCTTTAAAAAAAATAAAGCTAGTATAAACTTCAAATCATGATAAAACAGTTATGAAAACAAGAGCACTTGATATAAATATAGCAAGATTTTGTGCTTCAGATACAATTTAAAATTTCAATCACGGGGCAAAAGCCGCATTTGACTGAAAGTGACTCAGGGCCCCCAAGTTATAACGATGTGAGGCATTACCTGGCCCAGTGGTCATTCCGATGTTACTGAAATGGTACATTACTATACACAATTCTCTATATAATTCTATTTTTATTCTGATTAAAATATAATGCAAATTTGAAGGAAAAAAGGTGGAAACGGCATATTATGTTACCAGAATATCTCTCTATAATATAT
>NW_017306270.1:6383899-6386664 GCF_000935625.1 Nanorana parkeri | reverse complement strand
TATATTTACACATTCACACATATAATATATATAGTATGTATATATGTGTGTTTATGTGTAATATATATATATATATATATTATTATACATACACACACACAGTATATATAGATATTTTATTATTACACATACACAAACTCCTCATTTAAAATTGAAACGTTCATAAAAGCATTGGTACACAAATTAAGCAGTAAGAATTCTGATTTTTATGGTTTTGTTTACCTTTTTTAAAATGTCAAAACACTGACTAACCGCTGGCTATAAATATCGCTGTTGCTTGTGTATATCAGGGTTGTAATACCCCAACACCTTATACCTCATGTTTCTAAAAAGATGCTGGATTGATAAAGCTTCTCTTTGAAGTAGTCATCCTTTCAGGATCTAGGGACCATTTGACATGGTTTCAAGGGCTGGCTGCACATTCTGTCCTGAATAGATCCCCAAGGGACTTTGTGACCAAGCAAACTTCTCAAGTAAGCTAACCAGGCAATGCAAGAAAAAAAAAAAAAAATCAGGTAGACATGCAAGGGGAATATGGCAGAGAAGGGAAAAGATGAGATACAGCACTCCATAAACACTATAAATGATATACAGAGTCAGACAGACGTATTATGATAAATGAGCTAATTTACCAGTGTAAATTATACACAATATTGACTAGCGATAGATGGGGACAAGAAATATATAAGATAAAGCTGCATATATTTTGATAAAATGAAGGTGTTAATTTAAAGTTAATTTTTAAGTTAAAACTAGTAATGTTCTTGAAGTTTTAACATGCCGCAATATGGAAGCCACCATGCTTCCTCAGCTGCAGAAGCAGTCACCAGGTAAAGAGCACCACAAAAAAAGCTTAGGTAACAGGGAGGTGCAAAAGCAATGATATGCAAAGTGTAATCATCCATAGCAAGAAAATCTCAGTTTTCGTCATTTTAGAACAGTGAAACACCAGTGCACTAGAGTATCACACTTAACTGTTGTTCTATTCATTCTGAATGATCTGAATCCGATCACACTGCAAAAAAGTATGCCAACACATGCTGTACCGCACTACTGGCAATGATACATACATGACATTTGGTCAGTTGGGGAGCATTAAGCAACCAATTCAAATCAATGGGCTGCGCTAATGTGAATGCGTCTAATGCACCACAGCGGACCAGGTTGGTGTAAATGGGCTCTAAGATGACTAAATTAGTTACTCTGGTTACTACAATGACCTACAATTAGGGCTTAGCTACACTGAACAGATGGATGCAAGGGTGTAAAGTTCTCTGTATATGTATAGCCAACATGAGACTAAACGTACACTGTAGCATTTGAAAAACAAGTTATATTTTACGTGCACATTTGCAGGGGATCAGAGGTGATGAAACTAGCTTGTATGTCAAAATTCCAGTATATTTGGTAATGCTTCACAGTTTATGTGGCCCTGGTGAGCTCTTAAATCCTCAATCACCTTTGGGGAGGAAGTTTGCCCACCTCCGAGAGAGCTGGGGCTTCACTTAAAGGGACATTAAAGTCAAAGTTCTTTCCCCCTTCTCAGTCCTGCTTTAGGGACTTACCTTAAATGATGTTTCTTAATTCGATCTTCATCCTTACTGTCCTTTTCAGCTGTCCCTCCAGCGCTGGTGCGGGTCTCCGATCCAGCGCTGACTTCTCTGTCCTCCTCTTCTCTCATGTCCCATGTTGTCTGTGCGGGTGCACGCTACTCCATAGATTTATGTTGTGCCTCTCCACGTCTCCTGGCCAAACATCTGAAGTGCGCATGCGCCCGCCCCAAGATCCTTTGTGGCCACCTGAGACCCTTCAGATGTTCGGACGGGAGCGCATGGTGAAGACACAAGGTAAGTTTAAAGCCTTTTTAAAGGGTTTTTTTAAATGTTCTTGCATATATCTACTGCTTGTACTGCAGTAGATATATGCAAAAACACACTGAGGGTTTTATAACCTTTAAAGAATAAAGAGGGCACATGATGGTTTGTTATTCCGTCATCTGGACTTGCAACCTCATGCGCAAGACATTTTTTTACATGTCATTCTGGCCAGGCTATGGACATTTAAATATTTACATATCCGTATTAAGCAGCAAATGAGTTATAAAACAAACGGTTTTTCTAAGCTAGTTCAGCTCACTCTGGTCTCCTTCCCTAGAGCACCTGCTCTGTAATGATATTTTTTGTGTTATAGATTGCAAGGGTAGGAGGCTGCCATGTCAATGTTGGGAGGGAGGAGCAGCATTAGCTGATATGATGAGAGATATTGAAAGTGTTTTTGATGTATACTTTCAGGATATATTACTCCACAGTGTCTTCAGCTACATAGGTTGGTGGAGGCTTATTATACGCAAGTCTAAAGTAACATTTTCCCTGCAAAAATGTCCTGGATACTCACCTCTACTGTGGCTCATAAAACCAACCTCTGCAGCAGCAAAAGAAACCACCGACTGTAGATACTGCAGAATCCTAATCTTTTGGAAGTAACAATGTTCCTGGTCCACCACTGTGGATCTTTAGGGGCAGCAGGAGAAATATTCAATGTATTCTTTGCAGAGAAAACTTTGTTGTACAGGTAAACTGTAGCAAAGGAGTATCTTTAAAGCTCATTTACAGTTTGTTATTTAGTAAATACTTGAATACAGTAAATACTCCATTGCCTTGCCAAAGGATCACTTTAAGCATCTCAGTATCATACAGACACTGGTGGGAAATGATCAACATTTAATAAAAGCAATTACAGTACAACAATATACTGTATGTATATAT
>NW_017306270.1:6335122-6383872 GCF_000935625.1 Nanorana parkeri | reverse complement strand
TTTTACAAATTGTAGTTTTCTTTCAGCTTTATCACATTTTCTACTAATTATATTTTTTAAACATTTAAATAATAGAACCATAATGTACAAACAAATCTGGCATTGACAACTGCTAATTTAAAGCATATTTCTAGGAATAAATAATATTACCAAGGGAGCAGCAGTCCTAAAGGCAACCTTGTTGTCAGCTTTGACGAACAACTCTGCACATGACTAATGCTACTTTTCATGGATGCTAGTTGAAAATTCTGTTAAAAACTCAAAAAAACCTAGAAAATGCTATAGTTTTTTTTTTATTATGTAATATTTGTACATGACACAGATCTTTTAACAACAGCTCAGTGACAGGGAAAGAACGTCTTAATGCAATTTTTATATTTTTGCATCATCTTGTTGCCAGAAGTTCTTAACAGCAACAGAGAATATACATCAATCACAAAAAGTAGTCCGGCTAAAGCCATCCACTCTACACAGTTAAGGGGGCAGAAAGCTTGTTCCCTGTCCCTAGAGATGACCTGGCTGCAAAAACTCAAACAGATAACAGCCGAGTTCAGTCACTTGAAGTAATCCTTTAGTGACTAAAATGACTGGAATGACAAAATATGGGACTGTGATTTACGCTTCTGGACATTAATAAAACTGGATACTTTGGGTGTTATATTGAAGGGCCAGATGCAGAAAAAGAGTTCAGAAAAAAGCCTGCTTCCTAAAGTCAAAAGCAGAGTGATGCCTTTAGACTGAAAAATCTAAAAGCGTCAAAATGAGGGTGGCCTTCTTCTGTTCTATATGCTCAAAAATGCATATATGATGTTTTCTTTCTTTCTTTAAGGAATGCAGTCAAGAAGATGAGGATTTTCTCCCAGCTCAACAAAAAAAAGTTTGAAGATAAAAGTGCAGACTGGAAAAACAAAAATGATACACAGCATGACTAAAACACAAATAAATGAAAATAGAACAAATAAAGTGGCACTGAAAACCTTTTGGAAGGTTACTACCTTTGTTCCCCATGGCCCCTGTGTGTGTTGTAAAGTAGCCACCACTCCAAATTGGATCTCATGATAGACTACAATCTCACAATTAGTGTATTATTTTGTATTGAAATTATAGTCCATCACGGGAGTGAGTTTGGAGCAGTGGCTACTTTACAATACACATAGGGACCATGGATAACAAATAGGGATGCACCAATACAGTTTTTTTGGTATCGACTGAGTAGCGATGTTTTTTTTTCTTAGGTACTCGCTGATACCGATTACCGATACCGGAAGTCCCATTAACGAAGCCAGGCGGTGTGTAATGACTGGCTTCCTGATTAGCCGGGAAGCCGGGCGGCGTGTAAAAACTCTCCACCCGGTTTCCCAATTAGCAGGGAAGCCGTCTCCATAGGTGACGAGAAAGCATGGAGCCGGCTTTCTGGCCCATCAAAAAGCCAGGCGCTGTGTAATGACGTGACATCCGGCTTAGTGATTGGTTGGGAAGCCAGCTCCATGCTCAGTACTCGCTCAAATACTCGGTATCAGTGCATCCCTACTAACAAAAGTAGCCACCCTCCAGAGGGAAGGACAGAGTCAGAACCAATTAAGAGGCGATTTCAGGTTCTACAGCAATACACAAATAAGATAATTTTTATAAGGTCCTTGAATGTATTTTTTAGGATTTAACTCCTGAGTTTAGTGTCACTTTAAGCAACAAAAGTAAGGTAAATATGTCCCATAGCTATTGACATTCTAGCATTTACATAATTTAAAATAAGCCCGCCCTGACCTTTGTAGCTGCAGGCACTGTGGAGCAAATTATCCAAAAAGTAGACAACAGAAGCACTGAAGTCAATTTTTCAGCAGCTCAGCACACCCTATTCCTCCCTTCCAGAGCACCTGCACCTTTATCACAGATTAGAAGCCTGCAGAATTACTGCTGGGAAGGAGAAGCAGGATGCACCAAGCTGCTGAGAGAGCCAACGCTGAAGACTTTAGTCCTTGTGCTCTGAAGTTTGAGGAGGTCTACAAAGTGCCTACATAGGTCAGCAATGGCTTGCTTTAAAGTCAATAGCCTGGCCACCGGTCCACATTAAGACTGACCTCAAGGTGAGTGTCTAAAAGTACAGTTTAAACACATTTGCTAAACAATCTCTAATTCTGTGCAGCTTGTGATTTGAGGAACCACTGCCAGCCAACACAGCAAGGTCCTCGCTTGCCACTGCAAGAACAAACCCCCAGTCTGCTGATAAGACGATGGAAAAACAGCACACAAGAGGATATTCATCTGTACTCTGCTTTTATTAGCATATGCACATGCAGCTGTGCTTGAATGGCTCCTAATGCTGCCCCCCTCTCCAAGCCTAGGTTTTGCTGCAGGGGATTACGGAAAGTGGATATCAAGACAAACTCAGGAGATATCTCCCTCCATATATATAGATCTATACACACACACACATTTTTTTTTATGACTATCTAACTGCTCTATTTATATGCCTGAAGTCCAGTCAAATATAAAACAGAAGTAAAATCTAAGTAAAACAAAGGCTTTATTCTGGCTTTAACAAATATTTTCAAAAACAATCCTGCCTTTTTCTTACATGCTAAGCAAAGAGATAAAAAATAAACCTTTCATGGTAAAGTAAAAGTAATTTCTTTAAAAAAAAAAAAAAAAAAAAATTTAAACTGAACTACTGAAGAGAAAAATCATTTAATTTCTCCTTTGCATATTTATTATTAAGCTCCTAACATAGTGACTGATTCTACAGACATACATCATACACATTTTATGAATCTGGTACTGAGCACAACTTAAGCAAGAAAGGAAATTACTTTCAACATAAAAATTTGAAATGCAAAGTCTGAAAATTGAATTATGGGTTCATTTAAAATGGGGTCTCGGAGGAATTAAACTGTAAAAATTACCTGCAGTAATTTTGAAACATTTAGATGCTTTAAATGAATTGTTTTTTATGCATGATTTTACACAAGGAAAAAAAAAAGTGCGCTACCTAGCACACTATATTCATTTGTGTGAGAATATTGAGGTCAAACTCTCAACAGACTAGAGTTTGCAGTCTAAGATGAAATATTTTCCCTTGACAGCCAAAGGTGGAAAGTGTAATAAATAAAATATTATGGAGATGTGTTTCTAATATTGTATTGTCACAATCAATTTCCCATTACCTATCTAGATTTTGATATATACTATATTATTTCCAACAGAAATTCACTTTATGAAGCAACTGATTCCAGTTTACATATAAACTGCACTGAAAGCTGAAGGCTTGAAGGAAATGAAAAGCCTGTAGCTATATTTATGGAATGAAAAGGGCATTTAAATTACAATTAAGTTAGCATGTAAACAGCATTGCAAGCTTACACCAGTTCACATACTCACAGGCTTGATGTAGAGATACTTTTCTTCTTTTTTTTTTTTTTTTTGTCATTTTCAATAAAACACAGCAAAGGGAAATTGAATTCAATGGACTGCTAGAGACTTGATGAAATGGGCCATTCTGTCAGATCAAAAGCTGTAAGATGTGATTGTCATCTGTTGGTTAAGAGAGGCCTGAAAAAGCAGCGAGGAAAGACGTGCGAAAATTGTAGCCACATATTTCAGGCGCGTTAGGCAAGACCTATTTTTGTTTCCTGTTAGACGGCTTAGGAAACAATTCAGCATGTCTTGGGATAATAGTAATATACTGTATGATTCTTGTGACATTTTTAAATAACTACTGTAACAGCATAAAATAAATCTCAATGCAAGTTTTAAAGGACAGTTGTACCTTCAGATTAGGTCTGCCTACACATACCCTTCCACTCCCTCCACAGCTAAAAAAATCTGTTCAGTGCTCGTTGTGTCTGCACCCCCATAGGTTTGAATGGGGAAGTACAGTATATAGTGTCTACAGTAGGTATAAGCCTTATTCAAGTCTATGGGGACACTTTGAGCTGCCACAACCATTGCAAGAATATTGTTTTTGAAAGAGGTGTGAGGTGGCCTTGGCACTGGAAAAGAGGTAAGTAAGCAGCAGTGGAGAGGGGTTACACAAAGGAGTTTGGGGGGAGGGGGGGGAGGGAGGGAATAGAGGCTTAGGCAAACTAAAAGTGACACTACACTTAAAAATGCATTCAAGGACTTCCGGTTCCGGCGCCTATGTGAACGACCGTGGAGAGATAGCGCTCCCGCTCCGCCAATAAAATCCATATTTAAAAAAGTGACAACCTAGCGATCCAGAGCAGCTCACCTGTAGGGTGATCTGGAGAGTGGACATGGACCGATTCCTTGCGGGAACGAGGGCCCGATCAACCTCCTTGCCGCGATCGTCGGGAGACATGAGGCAACCCCCGGGAAGCCAAGATGGCGGCGGAGCTTCCTCATACAGGGACCCGAGCCCATCTCCAGCGTCCTCGATAGATGGTGAGCCTGCAGACACATCCCACAAGCACATAGCGGCAGCTGTGGCTAAGCTGCTGAAGCATACTATTACTGCAGCGGTGGAGGCGGCCATACAACAGGGGCTGGCAGAGATTAGGAAGGATCTCTCTGCTCAAACAAGATCTCTTAAAGAGGCAGAGTGCCAAATTTCCTCCTTGGAGGATGATCTCACTGAGGCTCATTCTAAAATTTTACTATTTGACTCTCTCTCGCAATCCCTCCAGGCTAAAGGTGGAAGATTTGGAAAATCGTTCCAGAAGAAACAATCTGAGAATAGTGCGTCTCCCAGAAACATATAAACCGCAGAACCTTGCTAGAATCTGCTCTGTCCTTGTTCCGGAGGCACAGGGGCTTTCGCCAGAATGTGTGGTCGAGCGTGCTCACAGGCTGTGTCCACTGCAGATAGACAGGTCTACGCCCAGACCGGTGATTGTGCGATATCTTAATTATGCGGATAAGACCAGTGTCCTGCAACAGTTTAGATCTCAACGGTCACTGGAAATAGAGGGTCACAGCCTGCTTCTATTTGCTAACTACTCAGCCGAAGTGACGAAGAAACGCAAAGCGTTTAGCAAGGTATGCACGGCCCTTTATCAAAAGTGTATCCGCTTTACTCTGGCATACCCGGCAACACTATACTTTGAAACTCCTCTGGGCCGCAAATGCACATTTCAAGACCCAAGGGAAGCTGAAACCTTTCTGGAGTGACTGGATATTAACCCTGGGTCTCCCTTCAAATCGTCACTACCACGCTATCCCAGAAAAGCCAAAAAGCAACAGAAGTGCATTGGCAATACGCCTCACAAACAGCGCACACGCTGATACACGTAACCACTGATTGCACAATCCTTGCAGCGCAACTCTTGATTGCCATGTAAGACCATGTCTCTGCTGTTTTATGTGCTTTAGTTGCAGGGATGGAAAGGCCGCTAGAGCTACCCAGTGGGGATCCTTCCGCTCTCAGGACCTCCTGTTGAGGCTCCCCTTTGGATAGACGTACTGGCAGAGCGGGATATTTGTTCGCATATGCCGATTTGCTCACATTAGGAAGAAAGGGTGAAGTCATACTTGTTGATGTTTTACGTTATGAGTTTATTATCTCTGTTATTAGATGTTGATAGTGTTCTCTGGTTGATAACTGCTGATCGGCCCTGGGTTATGTTTCAAACTCTGTTCTCTCCTGGGCTGATGTTACGTGATGCGACTTATAGGATACCTAACATAAAAGGATTCTGGATACTACCATTAGGGATCCTAACTGGGGTCAGGATGACCCCTTACCAAACTAAAATTCAACTTCTTGCTATAGCCTTTACTCTCTCATTTAAATATGCAACACCTATTGAACCAATATGGAAGTAGTGTCATGGAATGTCAAGGGGCATAGGAGCCCCCATAAATGTAATATGGTTCTAAGACACTTAAAACATATGAGAACTGACATTGCATTACTCCAGGAGACCCATTTGAAAGGTGAGGATTTGGTAAGGCTTTGCAGGCTCTGGGTGGGCGAAGTGTTTGGCTCTCCCTCAGGGGGTAGGAGTAGTGGTTCTTGTCCACCGCCGACTCAATTTCTGGGAAGCCGGTAAGGCTTACATGCAGGGTAGAATCTCTTCGTATGTGTCTGCCTACAGAAAGAAGGCACAGCAAGCCTATAATGAAGCAAGTACATCTTTGCGGTTGGCTCAGCAACAGATTAACTCAGCCCCCTCTTTGCTACAAGGAAAGAGTGGGAGGTGGCTAAAAGGCACTTCGACATGGTGTGTTGCGTGCATGTTTCACAACACATATAAATATGCCACAACATATAAATGTGAATCAAGTCTACATGTAGTGCTATATAAAATAAAAATAATTTCACAGCACACTTACCACCTAGCCTGCAACAAAACAAATGGCACGGTCTAACAATGTGTAAAAAACAGAGGTTTTCGTTGCAACTAAAACCTTTGTTTTTAATGAATACTGCTAGACGGTGTGATTTTTTGTTGTTGCAGGCTAGCTGGTAAGTGTGCTGGGAAATTTATTTGTTTTGTAGTGTTCAAAGTCCTTCTATATGCACCTTGCTTTGATAGTTCTAAATTGATTTGTGTGGCTGCTGTTTTGTTTAGCTACATGTAATGCTGCAGATCAGGGACTCAGAAATTACTGAAGCCAATGATGCAGCATAATAGCCAGGCAATCTTGAAATGGCAGCCTCCCTAGGTCTTTCATGACAGGTTTACTTAAACTACAGAAGGGAAAAGCAAGGTCTTAGACCGAGACCATGCTGGCTTGCAGGGATGTTTAAAACACAAGACTGGCTGAACAGAAAAATATATTTTAACTCGTAAGACAGTTCACATTTATATAATCCAACTATATCTTTAGTTGCTTGCTTGGCATTCTGCTATAATGTTTCTTTGCACCTTCCCATGCCTCTTCACTCTGCCATGTTTTTAAACTTTTGCTATCCCTTTATTAAGTTGTGTCCCTAGGTGGCAGAGGTAAAGAATTGAGTTCTTTTTTCATGGTTATCACCCACAATTTTCTTTCTCCTCATCTTTAGATGTAAAGTCCTCCTATATAAACTTATTTTACACACTGCCATAAGATTCTGTGCCAGCTTAGAGTATAAGCAATACTAATATATTCTGGGGACGTGGTTAACAACAGTTCTGACTCTGGAATAAGTTTTGAACCAACTTCAGTTGGGATTCGAACGAAGAAGTGCTGAAAGTGTGTTAAAGTGACATTAAAGGCTAAAGTCCCCCCAACAGTGCTAAAGTAAGGACTTGCCTTAAATGATGCCTCTTAATCCGAACTTCTTTCCTGTCGTTTACAGCTGTCCCTCCAGCGCTGGATGCAGGTCTCCGATCCTCCTCTGTCCTTCTCTTTGCTCATGCCCCACGGAGTCTGTGCGGGTACACGCCGCTCCATATACTTACCTTGTGGCTCTCCTCATCTCCCGGCCAACCATCTGAACTGTGCATGCGCCCGCACCATGATCTTTTGCGGCTGCCCGAGAAATTTTCAGATGTTCGGACGGGAGCGTGCGACAGAGACACAGGTAAGTATTAACCCTTTCAAAAAGTTTTTTTATTTTAATCGTTTTGCACAGATCTACTGCTTGCTAGCAGTAGATATATATGCAAAAACAAATTAGGGTTTAATAACCCTTTAATGCGTTTTCTATTTTGTGGGGAGTAAGCAGAGACCAGTTTGTGTAAATGGGAATGAGTGAAATAAATATACACAGAAGCCTGTTGATTAAATGTCCAACAATATAGCTGACCTGGTTTGTTTTATTTTAACCTCAAAATATTCATAAATATTTAAATAAAATATATTCTGTTTAAAATAAAAAGTGGGACTTTTTTTTTTTCCTTTTGCCTCTACCAAAGTACACCAAAATCAGAGAGTATGTAGATACAGAACAACATAAGAAAGCTGAAAGGACATGTTAGCGTCATGATTTGATGTGTTGACAAAAATGAAGTACATTGTTATTTTTGTATAAATGTAATAAACATTCTAAAACCAAAAGTATGATACATATGTAAATATTAGAAAAGCAAACTATGTTAAGCAAAAACTATAAAAAGGGAATATTGCTTCTTATGAACTAATTAAATAATAATGCAAAATAACTAACATCTGATAGAGAGAAAAAAAAATGGAGACATGACCAGATCCAGATCCTTTCTTAAATGTGTGGCTTTTAAAGGTCTGATTTAGCTTGTCGTCAATTGCCAAACTTTTTAAAATCAAACCTGGCTGGACCTAGCAGCAAAGCACAGAAGGCCAAACAAACAAGGAGGTGCTCTCACCACGAAAACAACTATCACATTCCTCACTTGCATTTTATAGAGATTTTGTATGCCAGCAGCTAATAACAGATAATAAAAATGAAGTAATTGTACATGCTTGAGACCTTGGTCAGAATGTTATTACACATAATAAAGTTTTCGTTTACTTCACCACACAGTCCAGTAAGAAGTGTTTCATAAGGGCTACTAAATAGGTAGATGAGTTATTGGCCTGGGTAACAGCACCATATGCTACGCATAGTGCCAGCTGCAGAATATTCAGCCAAAAAATTTATAAAATTCACTTTCTAGTTCTTGCAAACTTTCTTCATTTCCCTTCTCCCTGTAAGGCCTCCTACCTCATTTCCACACTAGTGGCAGAATAAATTATTTTAACTTGCACGCCTTGCATTATTCAAAGCATTAACGATTGGCTGGGATCAAGTGAGAACTTCTAATTCCATATGCCCAGAGATTTGTAAGTTTAGAGAGCCAGAATTTTCACATGCACAGCTTTTACATGTGCAGACATGGCAGTAAACGGACACCAACACTTGTAATAATTTCTAAACTCTAGTGTAAACAAAATTTTCTAAAGCCTTAAATGGAAAAGCTGTTAAGACTATTTTCAGGAAAAAAAACATTGCTACAGGTTTAAAGCTGAACTCCTGGTATCAATATGTCTTCTTACATTGGTCCAGCTTGGCACAGTGTAAGTAAGCATATGTCATACCGGATCTGCCAATGGGGATCCTGTAAAGTACTGTAGTAGTACCGTCAGTGATCCTCTGTATCTTGTATGGTGTTGTGCTGAGCGACTTCCCCCCTTCTCTGAAAACAGTGGGGCCATTCGGAAAATGCCTAGTATTTTTTATTAATTAATACAAGGCATTAATTGATTGGATGAGGGCGGTCACATCATCCATTCACCGGGATTTGTGAATGTAAAGAATACATGTTCCATCTGCAACTGCAGCAGAGAGACTAACATACTTCAATGGTGACATCAACGCACTTGTACTCCATTGATTACTTCCTGCAGCCCTATAACTTAAAGTCCATACCTCCATATGTAACTGTGACTGTGATGTCAAAATGCAGGAGCTTGTGCATTGCCCCCACAATGCATTGATCGTAGTTGCAATATTCTAAAGGCTTCAATGATAACATTTAATAAGTGCACACTTTTAATGTGGGTGCATTTATTACATTTTGTTAAAAAAAATGACTATGTCTGTAAAAAAACCTTTTCTAGGTGGTTTCAAAGCTTGCTGTTAAACCCCACCCTCTCACATTCCTATTGGCAAATCACAATGGTGAACGGGTCCACCAGCCAATAGGATTGTGTAGAAGGGGGCAGGAAAGTTTCAGCAAAAAGATTGTGCAGAAGCTTTGCCATCTTAATGTCCTGGCATTTAGCTGGATCTGCCGGTACATGCCTCCAATTTAAACCTGTGGCAGTATTTAAGTTTTTCTTTTTCTCAAGATATTTTTTTCAAGCGTTCCTTTAAATTTCTGAGTGCAACATACATTATTATATTATTCAAAGATGCCTTCTCTATTTCAATAGCTAGGAGGACTATTTATGTGGACATTTAACTGTCAAATACCCAGAATAACTTACCCAGAATAACTTGCCTGTGCCAAACCGATGGCTTAATTCACACCTGCAAGTTTGGAATTTAGCATTTTTTTTAGATGCGAAAAAATGTGTGGTCACACGTACAAAACTGCACATTCATGGACATGCTTTTTTCCACAAATTTGTGGCTATAACCATAGTCTTTTAGGAGACAGAACACGCTGAAATCGGCCAGAAAATCACACATGTACGGTTTCCTGTGTTACACATTTTTGTGCGTGTGTATCAATGTGCAGGTGTGAAGAAACCCCATAAGAATGTATTGCTTTTTATGTTTTGCGCGGAAAATTGCTAACGTGTGAATGTAGCCTTAGCGTAGGTTTTTTTATTTCGGTCATTGGGGAAATATCTCTTCACTTCCTGTCCAGATCGTTAGTGGACATCTCTCAAAAGTGAGGGGAAATCCCTGCTTAGACAGCTATCACAGGAACATTTGTCCCTGGTAAAATATTTTACCTGTTTTGGTGACTTGTTGACAACAGGGCACTATGGAAAGTCCAGCCGGAATTACAATCTCCTGGCTCTTCATCTCTTCATGAATACTCACCGGAGTCAAGCATTCTTGTTTATGTGCAGTGCAGTGCAGTGAAGAATGGACAGGGGAGTGCAAGTGTGATTTGGTGAACATACCTACCTACCTCAAACTCCTTCTGAGCTTTATGGAAATTTTAAGAGAAACAGAAGCAGCATGTGGGCCATTTAACCCATCAATAGTTATTACATTATCACTTTTGGCAGATCCCTCTGAACTTAAGGGACACCAAAACATGAGTACTGCATAATATATTGTAAACACCCATAGATTTTGGCACTCAGCAGCAGTTCCTAGGGATGTGGGATGCAATATACTTGTTTACATTTCAGAAGCACAGCTTAAGTTAATTAAAGCAATTAAGCTCCAGTAAATTATTTCTCTTTTTTTTACACAGCTTTGGCAATGTGCACTGAATCAAAAATAACATTTTCACTGCCTTTCTATTAATTTATACACAATTTCAAGCTAGAACAAGTCAATATCAGGAAACAAGCAAACCGCAAGCAAACTTTACAACTAAATTAATATACAAACTCAGCATAACATACCGAGCCAACTTGTAGCAGTTCGGAGAAAAATAAATGTTCATGAACAAGCCTGCTCGCATCTGTAGCGCACTCTGGAAAACAGCATGTGTTCAAGATTACTTTCAGCAATTAAAAATCTACATGTAAACCCGAGATGATTGATCTCTGCATCAAGAAAATCTCACACAGATCAAATCTGGAGTAAGGCACACTTCACATAATCCAGACATCCAGATGGCTATGCATTAAGCATCAATACCGCCAATCAGAACATGCACTCCCATGCAAAATTACTACTTTTTTTTTTAAACGTTGCTCAAAAAATGTGTAATATCCAAAAAACATATTTGCTTGCTTTGCAGAAGTATTATTTCAGGCAGTAATAAACATGCAGAATTAAGAAAAAAATATACATATATATTAAACCATACCTAGGGTATGCATTAGCAATTTGGACAGTGGGGCGGGTAACATAATTTTGATTGAGATTTGCACTCAGCCCAACATCTACCAAAAGGGCACCACATGACCTTGTGATGGCCAACTAGCAGCACTTTGTCAGGTAATCTTTCCAATAAGCAACTTCTGCAACACGTAAATTAAATCCATGAATAACTTAATGCTACAAAGCAAATATTGCCAGTGTCCGAAAGCCGAGTCAAATGACCTTAATTTGAGTTTTAGGAAATTAAGGGCTTGTAAAAGGCTTGTTTTTCACACTTCTGTTCATCAAAGCTGTACTGACTGATCACTGTTGAAGATGCACATTAATAATTTCACCTCTAAGTGTTTGAATAGAACTAGAAAATGTGACCTGTTTGTGCTGCTTAAGAACGTGCTTGGGAAACAACACGGCACAGCAAGGGCACGTGTGTCTATGGGCAGAACTGCAACCATGCAAAAAACAGAAGTCTGAAAATTAGAAGTCTAAAAAAACATTAAAGTATGGAGTTGAGAACACCTACTGCAGTGTGTACATTTGCAGGCTCAGAAAATGGTATTCCAAAAACAACCTATTACTTTCAAAAATGCTTTTGGCATAATTTCTAACCTACAGAAATCCAGAAGGGATTTGAAGGGACTCGGTCTCTAACGTAAAGTAGTAAGGGTTACTAAGTGCCAACATCTTCACTCTCTTGTAGAACACTGCCTGAAAAATCTTTTAATCTGATACTTTAGGGACTGTCAAGTGACTGGTTTCTCTGCTGTGATTTGTGGTTCCAAACCTTCAGTCCCTACCTTACTATAGAACACAGTTTATTTCAAGTAGCGCACCAGTATCCCATAAATCAGCAATTAATAAGATACTGACTACATTGCCCATTGCTGCATTGTGGCCTATACCTTCTTGCTTTGTCCTTTTTGCCATAACTAGGAATACAAAATGAATGTGAAAGGGTGGGCCGTCGCACCACAATGTTTCCTGCAATTAAGCACTTCTGGTTGTTTTGGACAGATTAAATAAAAGGAGAGAGCATGTGCTCTTGTAGGCTTATCGGGGCTGGATTTTTAATACTTAGTGGAGTAATAGTTTAACAATTTTCCCAGGGTAATCCCTGATGCACTATTTTTCCAAAGTTCAGCCCTACTTGACCTTTCAACAGAGATTAAGAGCAGTATAAAGGTTAGCTGCACACATCCACAATAGTGGTGTTACTGTTATTCGGCACAAAAAACAAAAAAAAAAACAAAAAAAAAACATGACAGTGCACTTGCTCATCAAAATGATAATTGACTGCAAATTGAAATGTAAAAGAAAATGATAATCAGCATAATAGCTTGCCTAACAGTTATATGTTATTTACATTTTTAATAAAACTGACTTTAATATGCACTAGTATAATAAAAGAGCAAGGTTATAAGTACTGGACATCCACATGAAGGGAAACAAATCAATAACATTTCAACCCATACCAAGCAATTAGGCATGAGAGAAAGGTGATGCTTTGGAATCTATGAAACAAGAATTAAAAGAAGTGATAAACAACACTGAGCAAAGGCACATATAGATGTCGGAAGAGGTACTAGGAAACTCTCCGAGGAGCCGGTCTAAAATGTTCATTTGTAGGGAGCTTTAAAGAAAAATAAAACAAATCAGTGCCAGAAGGGTCCAAAACTAGACCTTTACTATTTTGAATGTGTTTTGATTTGCCTTTTTACCATGAGCATTTCTCCTGATGAAGTGCTGCTGATTCTCCAGCAGAATTACAAATGAACTGTTAATGACAGCTATTAAAAGGTGTGAATGTCATTTGCGCCTTCCTGTAGCTGTACAGATATGTGCTATGTTACCAAACACACTAAATGGGGAAAAAGAGTCAGCAGATAAATCAATAAGGACATTTTTTACTTTTCCCTTCCCTCCTCTTTTTTTTTCTATTGATTTTATTTATTTATAGACCACAAAACAAAAACTTTGGCTTAAATGCTAAAAACCCCAATCTTTTTCTCCTCTGACTACAGAATTTATGATACAAATTACCAGTTAAAGTATATGAATCTTAAGTTCTCTTCCGAGTCCCAGAGCCTGAAGGCTTTGTACAGCTTTGGATGGTAGGAAGCCTCCATTCCTAGGTCCACATACAGTTGGGCAAAGAAGTATTTAGTCAGCCACCAATTGTGCAAGTTCTCCCACTTAAAAAGATGAGAGGCCTGTAATTGGCATCATAGGTAGACCTCAACTATGAGAGACAAAATGAGAAAACAAATCCAGACAAATCACATTGGCTGATTTGGAACAAATTTATTTGCAAATTATGGTGGAAAATAAGTATTTGGTCAATATCAAAAGGTCATCTCAATACTTTGTTATATATCCTTTGTTGGCAATGACAGAGGTGAAACGTGTCCTGTACGTTTTCAGAAGGTTGGCACACACTGTTGCTGGTATGTTGGCCCATTCCTCCATGCAGATCTCCTCTAGAGCAGTGATGTTTTGGGGCTGTCGCTGGGCAACACAGACTTTCAACTCCCTCCAAAGGTTTTCTATGGGGTTGAGATCTGGAGACTGTCTAGGCCACTCCAGGACCTTGAAATGCTTCTTACGAAGCCACTCCTTCGTTGCCCGGGCAGTATGTTTGGGATCATTGTCATGTTGAAAGACCCAGCCACGTTTCATCTTCAATGCCCTTGCTGATGGAAGGAGGTTTGCACTCAAAATCTCACCAAATTCTGGCCCCATTCATTCTGTCCTGTACACGAAACAGTCGTCCTTGTCCCTTTGCAGAGAAACAGCCCCAAAGCATGATGTTGCCACCCCCATGCTTCACAGTAGGTATGGTGTTCTTTGGATGCAACTCAGCATTATCTCTTCTCCAAACACGACGAGTTGTGTTTCTACCAAATAGTTCTATTTTGGTTTCATCGGACCATATGACATTCTACCAATCCTCTTCTGGATCATCCAAATGCTCTCTAGCAAACTTCAAAACGGACCGGACATGTACTGGCTTAAGCAGGGGGACACGTCTGGCACTGCAGGATCTGAGTCCCTGGCGGCGTAGTGTGTTACTGATGGTAGCCTTTGTTACGTTGGTCCCAGCTCTCTGCAGGTCATTCACTAGGTCCCCCCGTGTGGTCCTGGGATTTTTGCTCACCGTTCTTGTGATCATTTTGACCCCACGGGGTGAGATCTTGCGTGGAGCCCCAGATCGAGGGAGATTATCAGTGGTCTTGTATGTCTTCCATTTTCTAATTATTGCTCCCACAGTTGATTTGTTCACACCAAGCTGCTTGCCTATTGCAGATTCAGTCTTCCCAGCCTGGTGCAGGTCTACAATTTTGTTTCTGGTGTCCTTCGACAGCTCTTTGGTCTTCACCATAGTGGAGTTTGGAGTGCGACTGTTTGAGGTTGTGGACAGGTGTCTTTTATACTGATAACAAGTTCAAACAGGTGCCATTGATACAGGTAATGAGTGCAGGACAGAGGAGCCTCTTAAAGAAGAAGGTACAGGTCTGTGAGAGCCAGAACTCTTGCTGAGAGCAAAACATTCACTGGTTCAATCCATAAGTATAGGTGACCAAATACTTATTTTCCACCATAATTTGCAAATAAATTCGTTCCAAATCAGCCAATGTGATTTGTCTGGATTTGTTTTCTCATTTTGTCTCTCATAGTTGAGGTCTACCTATGATGCCAATTACAGGCCTCTCTCATCTTTTTAAGTGGGAGAACTTGCACAATTGGTGGCTGACTAAATACTTTTTTGCCCCACTTTATTACTTGTTAGCCAGACCACATTTTAATCTCAGCTGTCCACAGTCCATTATACATGCAAGCTGACTGATGCCCTGGGCTCTCACTCTCTGCTCTCGAAGCCTGCTGCTGGGTGAAAAGAAGAAGAGTGCTAAAAGAACACTAAAAGTGCTGCCTGTTTGTATTAGGGAACCCATTAAGGTGCACCCTGTTGGTCAGCAACTGATCTGAGTTTAGTTAGTTGCCTTGGATGGGCAGATGTATTGTTTTATGCTATGGACTTGCTTGAGAAAAGCCTACTGCATTAAAAACGGTGTTCGCTTGCTGCCATGCTGAATAAAGGCACGGGACAAACCTGAATGGACTGTTTCTGGGTGTCCCTGCCACATGCATGGTTTAGTGCTGCCAATATTAGTTGAGCCTGTCCCCCTTACACAACTTTTAGGATCTGACCATCATTATCTTTGCCATGTCCAAGTACCACTTGCTATTGTTTACAGTTTAGAGTGGGATGACAAACCTACAAAGCAACAGTTATATCTTTTAGCTTTACCGCTCTCCTACACCATAAGTAAAGTGTCAGGAATATATCCCATACCTTGCTTCGTTCATCCACAGATGACTGACTTACTATCCTACAAGAGAACTAGGAACTAGGAACCACAACAGACATTCTTTTCTCCAAAATTACAACTTGAGCCCATTAAATGGATGCATCTAATCAGAAGCATGTGTACTCTTACAGTTCGAGGATTGTCCTTTTTGACAGTGTTAAGCTGCAGTCAGATGGAAAAGGTGCAACAGATTCCTACATCTACACTTAACTGTGTGGATGGAGTAATCTCCACCTGGGCCAATCTGTTGCACTTTTTCCATCTGACCGCAAAAAATCTGCAGATAATTGTAAGGTGCATGGGCACCTTTACATGGCTGTTGGATGCTGTTGATGCTTTTGTAAACCATATGGAGGATGAGCACATTTTTAAGGTATGGTTGTTCTCAAATCAAAACCAAACCTTCATGTATAAAAATCTCCAATATGATACAATATGATACAAAACTACTTTTGAAGTAGTCAATGCTAACTGAATATTAATTGTGCAAAACATTCACTGGTTCAATCCATATTTTTTTTAATATGCAAAATACCTGAAAATCATCCAGAATATCAGTCATGCTGCCTGCTCCTCACCTCTTTTCAAAAGACTGTCTGGGAGGAATCACTCCAGCGGTGAACATCAGAAGCATTCTGTCATTAAAGTACGGCAGGAAACATGATTCAGGGGAAATCTAGAGCCTCCCTCTTTTCCTAGCCTCTACTTTGTAGATGTTGACATATTACTAAAAAAAATACAGTTGCTTAGCAGCGGGATGCAGATTTGTTAGTGTCCAAGTATTGTTGCAGCACAGACAAAACTGAAAATCCAAGTTCACATAGCCTGATATTATGCACATTTTCAGGGCATATTCAGCTAGACTTAGAGTTGCAATCAATACAATATTTATCTTTTTTTATATTTAAAAAATACTGGGAGACATTGCAAACCTTTTGGCATTTTCATGTATTGATGTGCCATCCTGGAGGAGTTGGCATGCCTGTGCAACTGACTCCAACCAAATGCAAAAGTATTGAAACACAGAAAAGATGAGTAGGGAAAAAATGCCAGTGACCTCCACCTGTAAAACCATTCCTGTTTTGGAGGTTGTCTCATTGTTGCCCATCTAGTGCTATATATACACACACACACACACACACACACACACACACACAAACCCACACACACACACACACATACATACAGTATACATACAGTTTTCAGTCTTCTGGGTTTTCATCCCTAATTAATAACTATGTAGCTCTTGAAGGTAACTTTTCTTTTTAGATCATCAATGGCATGGTACAAACCTTAAATGCAGAAATGTTGTTGACGGTAAGATAGGTTTTGCTCACTGGCTAAGGGAGCCCATTTTGGTCCACCACAAGTTAAATGGCTGAGAATGTTCTGTCTGGTCTGGAATAAGATTTCCAGGTAATGCAAGTAACAGCGCTACAAACATCTGTGTTGAGTAGAGCGTTAAATAATTTGACCATACTCCCGACTGATGAAGCATAAAAGTGTTAAAGTTGTCTCTTTAGTGAAAGAGTGAAGGCCAGGTCGATCCCAAAGGGCAAATGTCTGAGTCATCCTGCCAGTTTAAACTATCCTTTTCCATATTCAACATGGGAAGACAAACAAAAGCAGGCAGCTTAAGTTTAAATAAGAGCATCATAAAATGTGGAAAAAACAACACTACAAAATCTTAATTTTGCCGTTTTTCTCTCTCTGAAGGCAAACTGCCCTAAATTAGTGTCATGCTTGGACAAAATAATAGTAGAAAAATGAATCACAACACCCAGATATAATACAAGATGAAGAGAAAACACAGCCAAACACAAGAGGGATCACATACCAGAAAAATGTTTTATTGTTAACCACAGGCTTGTCAGGAACCTACTTGCCAACAACATCCTTCCAATCTAAAACTCTTTAAAAAATAATCTACAGAACTACATACGTGTACTGTAAGAATTATATCAATAGCTTACAAAAGAAACAAAGAGGATGTGAGCAATCATATAGCTGATATCGCACATATCCTGCAAGATGCATCTTTTGCTAAAACTGGACTCAAGCCCCTATTTTTTTTGGGAGACAGTGGAGTTCGGAAGCTTGGGAGAGGACCATTTTCAGGTTTTACTGCGTCCGGGATCCCAATCACTTCCTGTCAGAATAGGAAGTGATGGAAAACCAGTCCAGCTGGGACAAGAACTGTGACAAAACATTTTAGTAATAAAGAAAGGGTTACAACTTTTATGACATTATTGAGTGTTTCATCTTGCCCCAGTGACAGCTACATGCGGTCAGTATTTTGACTTTACTTTCACGAATTGCTGTGGCACTAAGCAAGAAAAGTGGCAGATCAAAGAGAGTGAGTTGCACATAACATGTTCCAGGAACCCTTTTAGTGACCCAGTGAAGAGTTCTGAGAGTTTTGTAGTTGCATTGGGATATTGATAGCTGAGTGAACTTTCTGACTTCAGTATGGTTGCAGTGTTTCCTGAATGACATTATATTACATAGTTTTGGTAAATCTAAAGGAGATTGTATAAAGTCTGCATGGACAGATTGTAATGTGGATCACAGACCTTAACCTGTAATCTAGTCTAAATTATTACCCTGACCATAACCTAACATTTTAAAACAAAATGAACCACTTTACAATCATAGTTAAACAGCTGCTTGAAATTTGTATTGCAAATGCTAAAACGTCCTGCCCCAAGATCTCAGAACTGAAAACTGACAATCTAGTCAACTGATTAACAAATCTCCCTGTACTGGTAGCAGAAGTAAAACAGGCCGCTAATGCTATTTAAAGTAAATTTATACCCAACCACTAAAATGTTATAGAAGTTTTAACAAATTTTAAAAGTAGTTTTGAAGATTATTATAAATCTAGAGAGTTTGTTAAAATACCTGCTGATTCTGTCATGAAGGTCTTAATTCATGCACTTCTTGTTATAGTGTGACAAAGCTCGGTCCCTGTTTCCCAATTGTGCTCCTGCATCAGATAAGCTTCTAATGGAGACTACAAGCGGTTGTTTCAACTTGCAGTCCATACGCATGGTCCACCTTTGTCACTATCTGAAAACCAGCCATGCAGTAATAGCTGAAGAGCATGTACATAAAGTGGCTGCAGAGAGGTGCCAAGAGATCAGTAACACTGAGATGCAACAAAGAATGCAAAAATCAAGAATAGAAAAAAAGTGACAGTGCTTTAGCAGGCAGTGCACATTTAGTAGCCCCCCTATATAAATATCAACCTGCATTTTTGTGTCCCTTTAAGGAGGTTTCCAACTAAACTACAGTTCAGTTGAGATATTAAAAAAAGGAAATAAAAAGTATAGCGTTAGCCACCAAAGCGGTACCTCCTTGTTTATAAGTTTGAAAAACTAATGCCAACTCCTGGCACAATATTAAAGTCTTCATAAACACAATACTGCCATAATGCAATTTACGTTTAGCTCTTTTTTCGATACATTACTCTCAGTCCACAATCACATTCGGATTACAAAATTCTTTTTGTAGTTCTCTCAAAGCCAAGGGAATAAAATAAACCACTTAGATGACAGTAAAGTGTCTGTAAAATATATAACAGCAATAACTCCTGGTGGAAATGTGTCAGATATACAGGAGCGAAAGTATGAAGCATTGTAAAAAAGGCTAACATGAAGGGTGTTTATTTTTAGAGGTCTCTTCCGGATGAAATCAGAAGGATGAGACAAAACCTTCAGAAAGAGCCCCCCAGCTTCACAAGTTTGTCTTTAAATTCTCTGCTAGGTGTCAAGTGCTAAGTGCAAGATAGACTTTTCAACAGTCAGAAGTGAGAGAGGTCAGCCATTCCAGAATGCCTGTTCCCACATCTTCCAATCTCCAAAATTTTCTACAATTATTCATTTTGGGAAGAAGTCTCGTTGGCGGTGTCAATCAGGACTCCGAGGCCCTAATCAAGATGTCAGTGTAAAATGCTTACTGGCTTCCCTCTCAAAAGAATATAATACTCTTTAATTGGCAGAGTCTATCATCTAATAAATTGCAGAGGAAAAATCTCTTTCAAGGTGACAGGTTTATGTTTCTCATAAATACTTAGAAATATGAAACAATCCAAAGGCTCAAAACTATTTGAAAAGATTATTGCCACATTTATTTGCTTCATTCTTTGGTAGTTATAATTAGAAAAGTCGTTTTTATAAGCTGAATTAAAAGTACAACAGATTTTTCCCACCATTCTCTGCATATTAAACTGCAGTTAATGTTCTCACTTGAAATGTTCTCACTTGAAATGTTCTCCCTTGAAATGTTTAGCATCTGCGCTACAGAAGCAAGGAGGTAAAGAGCTTGGCAAGGTGCTCTTAACATAAACAAATAAAGACTATATATGATATTGTGAGATATACAGCCTTAATATATAACAAACATATTTAAAATGTGCGTAAGTACCTGAAATTTGACTTGGTATCTAGCTCTTATTATCCCCTGTACAGCTAAACTTCAACTGGAAGAGGGAGAAAAAGCTAGGAGCCAATCAGGTGTGTTGCAGGGCACATTTGCTCTCAAAATACATCCCGACAGAAGAGAGCAGAGGGATTAGCTAAAGAGTGCCTTCTTCACTGTGTAGTCAGAGATTAGGGACAGAGATGTGATGAAAGGATCAATTTTGGCAGAGAACAGTCCGGTAACCAAGGTAGACTCTGTCCAGATTAACGGAGCCCTGCCAAGCAAGCAAAAAAACAGACCCTTTGGCATGTAACATGTAAACCAAATGGAACTGGGTGGAAGTGAGAATGAGCATGCCTATGGATGGGCTTTAAAGGAAACCAGTCATTATTTCAAAGAAAAACTAACAGCAGCTATACAGTAGGCCTTTACAGTGATGCCTGCTTCCACAATGTGCTGAGGGAGCCCCCAGAAAATGTTCAAGTGCATTCCACTTACATTTAACATTAGTTTTATATGGGTCTTAGATTACGCACAGTTCATGGGACAGATGGATATGACCTCTTTCTAAACTGCATTTGACTTTCTTCAAAGCATCATCAGCCTTTGCATTCCTTTTAACTTGTATGGGGAAAAACTGTGTTGATATTAACAAAAGCTCATGGACACAAGTTCTAAAGCCTGCATATACAAACTACCATGCCAAGCGCCCCCCCCCCAAAAAAAATGTATGGTAGTGAAAATAATAATTTCAAAACTTAATAACATTTATAATATTTCTGCTGCTGCTTGAAATACAAGCATACATGATTTAATGTGCAGGACTGAGCAGTGCTGGGATTATTAAAACAAGGGAAACAGCAAGTTACTAAGAGTATTTAACCCCTTCATGACTGAGCTAGTTTTCAGTTTCTGTTCATAAATGACTGACACACTTTTTACATTTTTGCTGTGTGATTCTTCCACAGCAGTAATATACTTTCTTACTAAATGTACCCACACATATTATATATAGTTTTTTAGAGGACAGATAAGGCTATATAATTGTATCACATATGTGTACCTAACCCCTTACTTAGTTTGAATACAATAAAAAACTAGAAGAAAACACTTTTTCACAAGTTTAGATTATTATTTTTGTCAGAATTTTGTTATATTAATTATAGTATGTTGTAATGGCTTCATTCTTTCATTACTGAAAGGAAGAAGCTTCTACAAAAAGCTTAATTATTTCATGAATGAATGCCTCAACACTGAGGCATTCATAAATGACTGGCAACTGCTGAGAATCAGCTGTTACCAGCATTACAAAGCCTGATCTAACTCGTCACGTACAGTGTACGTAGCCAGTCATATAGGCACAAAGTGCCGGGACGTACACTGTAAGTCTCCCGTCACGAAGGGGTTAAAGTGACAATAGAAACGTAGGAGCTGCCACTGCGGATTTTTCTTTTTTTTTCGAGCCATAGCTTCCAGAGGCTTTCGTAAAGTGTGAAGTAACACTTGCAGCACTGGAGTTCAACTATTTCAGGTTTCAATGACTCATGCTTGCTCCAGATCAGAGACTTACAAGGAAATAATGTCAGGATTAGAATGACAGCTCTTAAAAGGTGTGGCCAAGCAATGGCAGAGTGAGGTCACACATACTCAGAGCTTGTTTCCCTGTGTGGATGTCAGGGTAGTGGCCTGTCATAGGTTGCAAAATGGGAATGGGACCCAAATACATGCTTCTCGCAGGAACAAGTTGATGAGATGTTATGTTATATTTCACACATAAATTCTTGCTTTGTATGAAGTTTTAGGTATCAGACCAGATGGTACAGGACAGCCCAGCTATTACACTCCATGTTTCATTCAATTCCTGATTTGTGCTGGAGATGTGGAAAGGCTGTGGGTGACTTGGTACACATCTTGTGGTCATGTCATTCACTTCAATCCTTTTGGTCAAAGGTGTGTAGCATCTCCTAGAAATTCACGTGCGAATCCCATGGGATCTGGACTTTTTTTCTTCTAAATCTTAATACAATTTCTAGGAAATCCTATAAGAATTCTGCTCTCTGCTCTTCCTCACTTGTTAACTACAGCAAAAAGCTGCATACCAGCTCTGGGGAAGAGTGACATAGCCCCCTAGGTTGCCATGTGGATCAGGAAAGTTTGCAAGATTGAACACATTGAGGGCTCCTTGGATAGGGGTATGCACAACACATTTTGTAGACGTTGGTTTTACTGGAATGGGTTTCAGACCTCCTTGGATTTTAGTGTCCTTCTGCATCCATCTTATGCAGGGGCATTGCCTGGACAGGACGTGCAGTCAGCTTTGGTGGGTAGTTGACACATGCTCCAATATTATTATTCTTTTTCGGTCCTTCTGTAGCCTTCCTCATCCATTAAATTTTTATTTCTAATTAATTTTTTGTTGATCTTCCTCTTGACTTATCTGCTTGTTACTGCTATTCTCTTTCCCTTCCTTCTTGTGCTCTACTTTTATGAATGGGTGTTTTTACCACATACTTTTCCTCTTCATCCTGGGAAATGATACACAACACTGAGCTTGAGTTGTAAAGTTCCAAGTTTAATTGCCAAATTCTCTCAGGAATTTTACCCACTTGCCTTTTGTTGCATTGCCGGTAAACTCCACATGAAAAATCTGTTGTACTTTACCTTTCTTTTTATTTTATTGCCGTGAAGATTTTGTGTGTCATGTTCTGGTTTATGTTCATGTTCGATTGGAGCACATTTTGACCATGCGTAACACATTCACACAGTGTTTGGAACAATCTTGTGATCTTTTTGCACAGGGACTCTTTGTGGGCCAGCTATCATACAAACAAAACTATCATAAAATTAACCGGACGAGAAAAAAAAAATCTTTAGGCAAATTGCTCCAGATTTTGGCAAGTTGTTTTGCAAAAAGCTTAATGTCTTGATCATGCTGACATCATTGCGGTACACCTACCTGTTCAGAATGATGTTGACATGCATCCCAGAATTAAGTTTTGCTTCACCAGAAGAAAGCACTAGCAAGTAGAACAAATCTTTCAACTGGTACCGCAAATCTCTTCACTTCTCTTCATTGCTTTGCCACAGTGAAAGAAGCTTTTATCATTTACCAAGCTGGAAGTCCCAGAAATAAATGAATCCTTTGTCCAAGGGAAAGTTCATGTTGACTTTAGGAACTATTGAACACTGATCTATCTAGCTTTGATTATGTCCACATGTGGAAAGACATATCTGAACGTATCTATTGGTAGATCAACAGCTGTAATCCTAGCAAAGCTGAGAAAATGAAATGGGATAGGAGGACTTGATGTAACTAATTAAACATCCTATACCCTTATATAAATAAAACACAAGTATTCATAAAATATTTTGTTTTCATCAAGTGCATTTCACAGTAACAAATACATTTTAAAGTGTGTTTTTCTTAATTAAGACATCTCTCATAAAAGCCTAAGTTGTCAAAACATTTTTGATAAAATAGGTACGAGAACTTTTTCAAGCCAGGGAAAGCAGCAGGTTATATGCCTCCTGAGCACTGGAATAGCATTTGTAATTTTTCTTTATATCTTTCTATAAAATTCTTACCATTCTTCTGTCAGTCTGAATATACAATAAGTCAATAATGCTTCCACACTGGTATTTCTTTAATTAGTTATTTAATTGCATCTTTATCCTAATGAAACCTATCAAATCTATGTATACCTAAGGTGAACTGCATTTACCATTTTAAACACTGGCGCACAACCCAATCTTTGGGCCAAGTATGGAACTGAAAGTTATAATGCCATACATATGTATTGGAAAAATAGTGGTAAAGTAGAACTCCGGCCAGTCTGATTTTGGATGGAATCAAGAAGTTAAAGACGCTTTTTTAGATTTTATTTTTTGCTGTGAGTATCCCCTATTTGGTAGATTCACTCTTGTTTCCTGTCCTAATTACTTCTGTCACCAGGACAAAAAAAAAGAGACGGAATCTGTTGGATACCGTTCGTTCAGCCTACGTGTATGGTCAGCTTTACATGTCAGATCTGTTAAGACTTATAATTTAATTTTACTTTTGGCAATAGACCAGCTTACTGATCAATAAGGATGAGCAGTGGAATCTCACCAATATTTGTTCTTCCAGTGACTTTAAAGCATTTTGCTGGAATTTTAACTGATGAATTTCAGCAACATTTCACCAAACCTTACCACTCATCTCTTATGTATATAAAACCTAGAAGGCTAGAGCCACACAAGCAACTATTGATTGTGCAGCAAAAAATCACTAGAGGTCAATTACCTTCTTTAGAACACACAGTTTGTAAAAACTTCACAGGAAATTTTCAGTCACATGATCATAGTGATGGCTGCGGATAGTAGCCGAATACTCCACATGATTCACATAAGCAAATAGTAGAAACAATACTTTCCCCCCATCTTTTAATGAAGTAGAAGTGATTAATTGCAAATAGTGGCATCTACACACAATCACAAGAGAATTGCTGACGCGATTGAGTTCATGGACAAAAATTGTGGAAAAATTGAAACAATCACTCACAGTTGTAGTCATATTAAAATTGTTTGGTGGAGTGATCAGAAGTCACCTGTGGAGCTCTAGCCTAAGAAATAATATAAAGCCTATGAAAAACAAGGACTGCAAGAGGTTATTTAATAAAGAAGAGCAAATAGAAAGAAGGGTGTGATAAATTCAGCAACCATCATAACAAATCAAGTTAATCTCTTTACTGACATCACCACAGTAAAGTGAAATTTGATTGGCTGTTATATATTACAAATCTCTGCAAACTCTCACTACAATTTCTACTCCCTTTCTGAACAAGTCTATTTATCCAACCACAACATTCTAAAACAGATCTTATAAAAGGTGCTGCCTTGCATTCACATAAATGCACAAAACCAAAGATGCCAAAAATTCCAGTCTGAAAAAGCAAATACTGACTGCCTATGTCCCTTATATTTTCACATGCAGAGATATACATACTTCAGCACATCAAATTAAAAGTCTGCTGCTTCTTAAGGCAAAACAACTGTTCCAACACAATGCAGTGCAGTTAAACATAATTGTAACAGATATGAGGGCTGGGATTAAATAAAACAAGAAGCCTAAACAACGACTTGCAACATTTTTGTCTTTAGTTATCAGGGAAGGTCATCTACTCATGTGCAGAATATGGCACCATAGGGGTCATGTGGGAATGCATGTTTATCATAAAAGATAGAAGTGCTGTATTGTGTTTCACAGCTATATCACTGTTGATCATTTTGACATTTATAGTTTGTCATGTGCAAATAAGGTTCAGAGTGCATGCAATGTATGTGGTCTAACAGACTTCTTGTAGAACAATGTTGCCTTGACATATACAACTATAGAACATCAAGTCCTCAACGTTATTATTGTGACAATGAGGAACAATCACTCTTTTATTTATAAAGTATGTTTAATATTGCTGAGGACTAAGGAAGAAAAAGTCTTACAATTCACAAAAGCCACATACAGTGATTGATTAAAACAAGAGCAAAAAGTGAGCTTAACAAAGAAAGCCATATCACAGGTATTCCCTACAACAAAAGTTTTATTTTTGGTGGAATACATTCTTCGGCAAAAGCAGCCGCTCAAACAGCAATATACATTTAATGGTAGGGTTACATATAACACACAAAACAATATATATATACATACATATACACACACACATATATATACATGCACACACACACACACATATATAGATATATAGTCATATATATATATATATAAGTGAAATTTGATTGGCTGTTATATATTACAAATCTCTGTATATATATATATGGGCATCTTATCTGAAAGACCAGCATGGTTTTCAAATGGAATATCATAGATGTACTCTATAAAATGTATTCATAAAGCAAACTAAAACATAACATAAAACACCATTGTAAATATAAACATATTGAAACTGACCACCCCTCTTATGAAACATTCACCATTAGTGTTTGCTGCAGAAAGGTAAGCACATATAACTATGCTTACCTCCTAGGCCTCTTTGTTGCCACATGCTAATGCTCCACTTACAACCCCATGCTGCCATTTTGACTATTCAGTGTAATTGGTGCCTGGCTTCTATTTCAATGTTTAGCCCACTGATGACATCAACACCAGATCTAGTGCATGCACTGTAGAAGATCTGGTACTGTTTGCTACTGTTTATATGTTAACATGGTTACAGCAACATATGCAGCTACCAACACTCACATTGCTGAAGCCATGACAACCTATAAGCAATTAAGTTTTCCAGAAGTCTAGTGAGATTTCATGAAATCTTGCGATATATCCCAGTTTAGTTCCGGGAACTCCCTGGAAAACACTGGTGATGTAGCCCTCCTAAGAAACAGCTGGGAGGCACTGGCTGTGTCACCAGTGCCTCGAGAGAGGCAGTGGTAAAGAATAGATATTCTAAGTTTATCTGAAAAGATTGGATTTTTACAAAGTATTTACAGTCTTTATTGTTAGGCAGGCAGAGCTGCATGCCACTGGGTTTGTGTTTTGCTTTTGGGGGCAAAGGTCCACTCTAAAATGGACCTTAATTATAGTAAGATCAAAAGATATAAATAATGCCACATTCCTATACAGTATTTTTATTTAACGTTAAACATTTTAAATTAACTGTAACTTGAAAAGTCATCATAATTCAATTTTAAAAACCTGCAGTCATGAATTCTAATAAAAAAATAATTTGGTCTGAAAATGGAAAAAAATGTAAATCAGTCCATGGTTATAATTACCAAGTTGAAAATAAATTAGCCTGTGGAAACTTAACGTGGCAAAGAATTATCACTGGCTCGTCATTTTCCTGTGTGATATCACAATGTTTTGTGATAAAAGGATTATACTTTTCAAAAGAGCAGGGGCTAGCTTTTCCATTAAGGCAGACTGATAATGGGTACTAGGTCATCAGGAACTTCTGTTTAACATCATCACTTAAATGGTAGCTTAGTGAAGTCTCCTTCAGTTGCCAATATGCACATGTTATATGTGCGTGATAGATAGTTTTTGCATTCTACAAAATATACAGTCAGTTGGATATAAGAAATACTACAATGTTGAAACATGTTAAAGCTGAAAAAAAAAACTCCTAAAAAACAGCCATAGCTTTGGTGAACATGGTCAGCTCTTCTTACTTTGCATAGTTAATGTCTATTAAAATGACAAGCTCTTATTCCTATTTTCTTGCAAAAATGTGCATAAATTGATGGTAACAGATGTACACATTCTTGCTCAAAGCAACTGTTTTTTTAAATATATAAGAAATGTAAAAGATATAAACCTATTCAATGCAAAAAAAAATAAAAAACTATTTTTTTTAAAAGGGTTTTCATTAGAAAATTCTAATTCTGTTCAGCCTACTTTTTTGCTCTAAAGATGCTGAAGAACTGTATTACATTCAAAACAACCTACCAAAAAATATGGGAGGGTGTCAAACAAAGGTCCTATTTTTAAAACGCTCATTAATACCATCTTTAGTCTAAGCATTTGAAGCCTAACCCAGTTCCTAAGAGATTTAAAGTATATGCTAAAAGGCAATTTTGTTGACATTTTGCAAGGAAGTGTAGAAGACCTTAAGCTAAAGTTTTTATTGCTGCCTGGGTCCCAGCTTGAGAGATTTACCTATTTGACTGGTAATCACTTTTACTGAGACAGAGAATAAGGTAGGGGTTACAGAAATCTTCCAAGAGGCACAAATTGCTCTGCTGGCAACTAAGATAGAAATTCCACTCACTTTGGGGGAATGTCCTCTCATTTACTGATGCGTCTCCAAGACAGGAAAAATTGAGTGCACCAGAACACAAAAAGTTCTTTAAGGATCACCAAGTGTTCAGTTATTAAGAACCATGTCCAGTATAAACATGTGCTTTTGGTCAATCTTAAGCCTGATGAAGGGACCCCACGCGGCCCCGAAAACACTTGTTTATACTTGGCATGGTTCTTAATAAATGAACACTTGGTGATCCTTAAAGAACTTTTGGTGTGCTGGCGACATTCCTCAAACGATGTGTGCAACAAGCGGCCCCATCCGCAGTCACTACGAGCATTCTTCCCCCGTTACTGGGATATCCAGTAAGGAGTGCAACAAGACCTTCATACATTCCAAGACAGGAAAATACAGGAAATCTCCCTGGTAGTACACAGACTGCAAAACGTAGCTTGACAGGGGTATTAAAGCTGCCCTAGGTTTAAACTCAGGAGTTAAACATTATAAATGAATTCAAGTACCTTAACGATTAACAAAACTGTACCTTATTTGTGTATTACTTGGCTGTAGATCTCTGAATTCATGCTGACATGGTCCCCATGTGTGTTGTAAAGTAGCCACCCCTCCATACCCCTTCTGTGATGGGACTACAATCGAGCTTGGAGCAGTGACTACTTTACAACACACACAGGGACCATGGGGAACAAAAGTAGCCCCCCTCCAGAAGGAAGGACAGTGTCAGTATGAAGTCAGAGATGATTTGAGGATCTACAGCTGAGTAATAGACATATAAGATAAATTTCTGTTAATAGTTAGGGTACTTGAATATATTTTTAAGGTTTGACTCCTGATTTTAGTGTCACTTTAATGCTTCTCTGCTCTATACAAGAGTGAACATTTCATACTTAAGGGAGAGTTTTACAAAAAAGTATACTGAACAAAATACTGCCGATTCTTTAAAACAACCAAACTATAATAATAGTATTACCTAGAGGCCTTTGATTTCTAGGAAGACCAACAAAAAATGTAAATCTGTAACAAAGAGAATAAAAATAAATTAAAGTAAAACTAATTATATATATATATATGTGCCATTAAACATCCTTAAAAAAAAAAAAAAAACCATAAAACAAGTTAAAATTCAGAGAGATACACATAACTTGAAATTATTACCAATAAAATAAGTTTCTTTCAAAGATAAAAATGGAGAGTGGGAATCTGGCTGGTACAAATTATTATACCTAAAAGTTCAAATCTTATTATGTGCCTATTTAATTTTAGGGAAATGTTTACAACAAACAAAAAAAGGTAGAGAAGGCATAATTATGGGAATTTACTCAAGGAATTCTCCTATAAATAAAAATCACTCTTAAATCCTCTATAACCTCTCTCCAAAGCATGCAACTTGGGGAAAATTATCCCCGTAAGCAAATTCCAATTTCTTCCCAGCTTGTTTACCTAACCACTTAATGTGACCTCTGAATTCTCAAGCACTTTTTACATTATATTGTGCACTATGTAAAGTTTCTTTAACTGTTTTCTTTATGGGACCAGTGATTGGCTTTTTGGCAGCTGTGTAATAGTCCTGTGAAACCTTAGAGTGCCATGGTGGTCCGACTTTATTTTTTCTGAACTTGACATTTTAATGAGGACAATTAGAAGTAATTGAAATTCAAGGGGCTTTATTGTGTTTTTTAACAGTTTGATTATTTTTACCACCTTTTGGCACAATTAAACATGAATATGAGAAAGCAAAATGTGTGAAAATGACATTAACACAAAATTATCGGAAAGAATGGAATGTAAAATAAAAAAAAGAAACAAACAGATATCCTGGTCTGGAATCTACAACCCCTATATGACTTTGAAAAAAAAAAATTGGAAAAGAAAAAAACTCCTTCTCCACCCTGCGACGCTTACGAAAATTGCTCCACACCCACCAATTAACCGATGTGTGGAGGATTCAACATCCCACAACTAGGGACTTCTCTTTCCATTCTCTGGTTCACGACACATACAGGCGCATTGATTTTTTCTTGATTCCACACAATTCTCTGTCCCTAGTACACCGCTCTGAGATTGGGAATATTACATATTCAGACCACGCTCCAATACTACTGACCCTCACACTGAATACACCAAACTCCAGGGGATGGCACTGGCGACTGAATGAATCGCTCATTCAGGATCCTGACCTCCTCCCGGAAATAGAACGGGACCTAAAGGTCTATTTCGAACTCAATTCCACCCCGGACTGCCCCCCATGCACGATCTGGGAAGCCCACCAGGCCTACATTAGGGGGACCCTGATTAAGTTGGGTACTAGACGCAAGAAGCAGAGATGTGAACGGCAGGACGCGCTCTTAACACGGATCCATACCTTGGAGCTCCTTCATAAGCGACGACGTGACCCGACTGTCTTGGCCCAACTACGGACTGCCAGGGACTCCTTGTGTTCATTGGAAATGGACAAAGCCAAGGCTAATCTTACCAGATGCCGACGGCATTTTTACGAATTCGGGAATCAATGTAGTCGTTCCCTTGCGCAAGCCCTGCGTCAACAAAGAGCTCGTACCTTTGTGCCGATGGTCAAGGCCCCCTCTGGCAACACCTGCCACCTCTCGGAAGACATAGCCGCCGCCGCATTCCGCGATTACTACGCCGCCCTTTACAACCTACCGACCCCTTCGGCAATGACAGCGGCGCATCCGGACGTATATAGAGGAGGCCGGTATGCCCTGTCTCCCCTCCGAGATACGGTCTTCCTTGGAGGGTAAGCCTATCCCCATCTCCTTCGCCCATGTACCCGGTCGTGGGAAACCCGGAGTTCGTCCTGGGCCTTGAGGACGGCTTATTTCGCCGCCTCGTGGCCTTGGGTCGATTTCAGGCTATGCATCTCCTACAAGGTACACAGTGGCAGCCCCTACGAGACCTCTTACTGGACACGACACTGGGAGAGCCCGGTTACTGGCGCCAGCTTCAGACTCCCACTTCCTCTCTTTACTACCTGACCCAGCCCTGTATGCCCGAGTCCCATCGGACTTTGAACGCACCTGTCTGGACGTAGGACCCTTCCCCAAGACTTTATCCTGGTGCTACAAACTAATCTTGGAGGCGGACCAGATATCACCGCTTCCCTTCATGGGACAGTGGGAGAGGGAGCTGGGGGTCCAGTTCTCACAGGAGGATCAGACCAGGTTGCTGCGGCTATCCCTGAAGTCGTCAATTTGTAACAAATACCAGGAATCAGGTTACAAGGTTCTGACCCGCTGGTATAGAACTCCCCACAGACTTCATCAGATGTATACCGAGATCCCTGACGTGTGTTGTACACACACACACACACACACACACACACACACACATGCATACATACAAACACAAAATGTATTTTTCCATTTTCATTCCAGTAGGCATAATTACAGTAAACAGTGCACAGCATTCATAGTGTAGACTTGATTTTATTCTGTCGAATGCCAACATACGAAAACTGTAGTTAACAAGTGAAACAGTGCAAACTGCGGTATTTCAAATGAACAACACAGTGCAGCTTGTCATCAATTTAAATGCATTGAACACAAGCAATGCCCCCCAACTAAGGCTTCAAACTTGTACAGCACATTTTCACTCAACTCAACCAGATTGCCTGTCACATCTGACATGACTTGTCAAAAGTTACCCTTCACTGCTCATGGGCAACACGGAAGGTCAGAGGACCAAATACAATGGTCCTACCCATCCCATTTTTTCTCATTTCGAGCAGCAGATATTGAACTTTTCACTGACAACCCTGAGCAGGTTGAAGGAGCTGCCAGAAAAACAGAAGGCGTCCAAAGTCTGAGATGAAGAGAAAAGACTAACCCATTTATTTGTACATGCCATTGCCCAGGCTATTACTGTTAACAATTTGGGGGAAAATATTATACACAACTACATTTAATCCTGACTGTGCAATGTTTTAGGGAACATTGTATTGTTATTACTTAAAAACTATAACAGTTAATAAACATTGGCTCCACATCCTATAAAATGTGCACCTCTATAAAGTCGCCTAATAGATTTTTAGGTTTGTGCAATTACAAGGTGATCTTGTTCTTTTCTCTCTCAAATTACATTTGATGTCCATTTAAAAATACAGGAAAAAACCCATTACAGCAGTTTATGTTATTTATTAACATTTATCTATGTGCACCTATGTAGATAATGTAATTTCACACCCATTACACTGTACAGCATATGTTAAAGTGTAAGTAAACACTTTTTGTTTTTCATATAACCACTGCTAGCAAGCAATATATATATGCAAAAACATTACAAAAAATTAAATAAAAAAAGGTAACAAAAAGGTAATTACTTACCTGTGTCACTGCCGATCGCTCCCGTCCAAAGATCTGAAGCATCTTAAGCGGCCAAGCAGGATGATGGGGGCGGGCGAATGCACAGTAGAGAGAAGAGGAGAAGCTCAGTGGAGCTGAATGCATGCTGCTGGGAGAGAGCACGTCAGATACAGTGGGATCAGAGGAGTCTGCGCTGGATCAGAGACTGGCACCAGCGCTGGAGGGACTCCTGAATACAAGTGGAAGGAACAAGATGATCGGCTCAAGAGGTATAATTTAAGGGAAGCGCTTAAAGCAGCATGGGGGGAGGAAATTATTTTACTTTAATGTCACTTTAAGTCATAAGGAAAACTATAGTGTGTGTTTAGTAAGTTTACCTTTGGATTTAGTAAGCAGCCACCACAGCTGCTGTGGAACTACATGTCCCATGAAGCCAAAGAGTGCACTAAGAAAAGTAAACAAAAAGATAATGGGAATTGTAGTTCCACAGCAGTTGAAGGTGTCACTGCTGCAACAATGAGGTTGCATTTATTCCAATGGCACTCAAAACTGCCAAGATATATATATATATATATATACACACACACATACACACATACATACATACATACATACATACAGTACATACATTTTTATCATTTAGGATAAACCCCTCCCAGGTTATTTATTGCCCTCTGTATGCCACAGAGGAAATTTGTGCAACTTCCTGTCCCGGAGACCCACAAGATATTTAGTAGAAATCTTAAAGTGAGGAGATTTTTCCTTAGACAGTTGTACCCATTCGATTTCCCCACACCTCTTGTTCTGGGGACAATTCTAACATTTTGGATTTCCCCTCACTTTTTTTTTGGTGACAAATGTTGCCAGTACAAATAGAGTGGTGATTCTACCCAATGGGTCTTGCATTACAATAAACATTTGCAGAAGGTTCAACCCTTATCCAATCTTATCTAAAAAAAAAAGAATAAGAAGGTTTTGGTCTAAAAATCCACTTTAGTTTGCAGTTTGCATTACTATTTTGCAGGTGATAATGCTTTTTCTTTTAGTTTTTCAGTTGAAAGCCTTTGAATTAAGTTTAAAAGCATGATCAGTGAGTGTAACACACATTTGTAAGCCCTTGGAAACAGAAGACATGGTGGCCGCACACCGGGTTCTGATCTCTATGACTAAGTCCATGATTGCGTGAAATGTGTCATAGGGGGCAGACCTTGGGCGGGAAACCATTTCTTGGTACAGGTTTCAATGAAACATAGAAGGTGCATCGATACAAGATTTTAGGATATATTAATGGAATTATATGATGAACCTATTCAATTATTTGTATTATTGTTTAAAAGCGGTTACCATATTGCTGATGCTTAGAATGTGGCCCTGTGGTCCAGGGAGGCTATATGCCTATAGCCATTTTAGATTGTACTGTGGTTAAGGGAGTTGCTATGGATGTGGCATTGATTGAAGAATATATTGGCTCTCTTTTTTACTCATTTATTTGTATAATAAAAATGAATTTTTCAATATTGATATACGTGTAATACGTGTTTTTCATGCCTAGAGTGACACCTTAAAAGCCCCACTCTTTCCAGTTTTTGTTACAAGTACAAGTTTCAATGAACTATCTCAGCAGAATATGGTGTGCGGCCATGTATGTATGAATGTGTGATAAGGACCTTAGGTTGTATGCTCCTTGAGGGCCGGGACTGATGTGAATGTATTGTATGTAAAGCGCTTTGTAAATTGTTGGCGTTATATAAATGTAACAATAACAATATGACTCATTGATATCTATTATAGCACAGCAGGTATTTGAACCTTTAAGGGAGTGCCTGTTGTCAAATACAGCTCCACCTGCTGGCTCTAATTTATATGGCATATTAATATGCATTATTTCATACATACTTTAAAATAAATGTTTTACATGGTCTAAAAAAGTTCTCCCATGCATTCCGTTATTTACTATACACATAGAAAATGCCTAGGGAATGCTTAGAGAATAATTACCGTGTGTTGCATTTGTCTAAAGCAGCTTCCCTGTGCAGCTCTGCTTTGTAGGTTGTGACAGAACAACACTTCTCTACTTGGTGCACATAAGAGCACACTATACTATAAGCCCATAAAAGTGCTGGCTCATATGCCAGTAGAGGGGAGACATGTTCAACAGTCTTAGACTGCAGTTGCTGATGTGAATTTCAGTCATGCAAGTTCCGTGTATTTGGCTCAGCATAGGTGTTCTTTAAAGTGACATTGTCAACATAGGGTCACTGTTATTCAACAGGCCACCTGTATAAAAACTAAAATACTTACCTTTCCAGAACCTTGTATATTGGAAAAACCCTGGACCTCCACTCCCCAGCCACTAAAGTATTCTTTGGATACATCAAATTGTTACTCCCCTCAGCAGCCACTGTGATTCCTCCTGCTGGCTCCCACATCCTGTAGTGATGTGTGAGTTGGCGGAAGGAACCATAGCTTCTGGCAGGTGGTGCAATCACTCGAGTCCTCCAAAAGTCAATTACGTGAAGCAGCTAGGGAGAGGAGATGCACTGTCTTTTCAATAAAAAATACTTCTTTTACAGATAACCTATTGAGTAAAACAGACACTGTGGGGGTGATTTACTAACCTAAACACACACACACCAGGTGTGTGTGATTTTCACACACCAAAACTTATTTATCAACCAAAAAGTCTCTAAAAGCATATTTCCACTAATGCCATATGTGGAAAAATCATGCACATGATGCATATATAATGCTGCTTCACAGTTTAGACAAAAATGGTTAGCTCATGCATTTACATTCCTTGCATTCATCAACGCAAGCAACACAACATAGAGCTAATTTACCCAACATCACCTTGGAATTCATTCAGGGCTTTGCACAACACACCTGCTGGGTGTGTACACATTACAAAGGTGTTTAGATTCCACCCATAGATCATGCTGGGAGGGAACACACTGCAGAGGTGTATACACGTTTGTGGTGTGTTTATAAGGTTAGTAAATCAACCCCTGTGGGTCAGGGTTACTGTATTCAGCTTGCACCCACACTGGTCATACTGTTTATTTGTGTGTTTGTGTTTATGTATACAGGACTACAAGCTCATTTGCTTCTGAGATACTAAAACTACCAAAAACTACTGCTACTAGAGAGTATCTTTGCTAAATTGGGATGCATCTCTGCCTGTGTGACCAGAAAACCTTTGACAGCTGGGTATACACTTTTTTTGTTTTTCAAACCAACATATTAACTGGCTTATGGGCACAGTTTCTTTCTCCAAAGCCAAGTAGCCTAGAAAATGCCCTAATAGTATCTTCACACTTTTTAAACATTTGTCTATAAAGTAAATCAAGGAGGTCAGCAGCAAACATTTTTAGTAATGCATACAATTTTCACAAGGCTGCCACAGATGCATTTGTGCAATTGACATATAGAATGCCTTTTCACACTGGTACTTACAGGTGAAAAACACCAATAAAACAAGTTCATAATTGACGTAATCTTAAAAATAGACATAACCCAACCTTCATGGTAGTGTATTTTTCTCCTGTAATGATAAACTACATTCCCTTAGTCCTGTCCCTCAATTTAGGCAGCTTGTGGAAATTCTGACCCACCAGCTTTGTTGTCAGGTGGCCAAGTGAATTCACTTGTCGTATTCATGAGCTGCGTTTAATTCAAGAGCACTTAAATTCACACACAAAGAAGCCAAGAGCAGCACACTCTGAATTAAGCTCGTTTGAGCAAAGCGAGATGGGCAAATATCTTAGCCGCAGATATAAAGACACAGAGACCTGCTCAAACACAAAGCAGCCCAATTAGCCAAAGCCGAAACAGCTTTGGGCCCTTGGAGAATTAAGGAATGTGTTCTTCATAGTCCCAATAATGCAACCTAACTGAGCCACTCGATATTGATTGGGCTGGGTTGAAAGGAAATGTTTGGTAACACAAGCAGTGTGACTCAGTCAGCTGGTTACTTTTTTCTCAGTAAATTACCTGACTCTGTGACACTAACCTCAGACATGAAAGTTCCATGTAAACAAACATTCTGCTTCCACTGTCCTTTTTTACTGAGCAGCTTAACCCAATAGAATAGGATTCTACTTTTAAAGTAGAAACACTCATTTAAAAAAAAATGTATTAACATATTTAGTTTGCACTGGTATGTGGTGTTTCAGTGAAACCTAGAATTATAAAAAATATAAACACGAACATAAAAAAGCTTAAGGTTTCTGATGCCTCTCAGGCCAAAAATCTGTTCAGTTTTTGCCAGGAATTGGAGACCATCAAAGCAAAGAAGGGATTGTGCTTGTGCTTAGCCCATCACTGGCTGACCTAGTACGCAGTCCTCACATTTATGCATGTATAATAATATCTTAAACAGAAACCTAGCACTTAGCCTCTATCAACAAGACTGTATTTAAAAACAGCAAAAGGAGTGTAGCTGTAAAAGCTTTAACTTAAAATGGCCTTCTATTGATACAGCATAGGTACACCTATGTTATTTCAACATATTCAAGAAAGCAAAATCGAATACAAATTATCTAAATAAAATCCCAGGAGTAACCGCTGTATTTGAGGAACGAGCTGCATGTGGAGTTTTTTTGGTTCATGTAGCAGGACAACCAATATGCCCCATGATCATTTGTCTAATTGCCTGTTATTGATAACTATTAAAGTGACAAAGGGTCACCAAGTGGCATGCTTCAGGTGTAGCCCAACCTCATGATACAGTCACTTCAGCCTTAAAAGGTGACATTACAGGTGTGGATTGACACAGGTAGATTTGGCAGCCAAGGGCTTCTAATATTGCGCAGAGCCTCGTGCAGTGAGGGATCATTTTTGGTAAAACACATATTTGTACTCGGAGTCTACTTACCTGATACTGGAAAGCGCATGCCCTGCACCACCTGCTGACGACCCGTACGTCTGTTGTCTAGGGAAATGTCTCTGACCTGTGTACTATACGAAATAGACAACAATACAAACATGCGGACCTGAGATGTGCCATGGTCCGGGTGGACGGTACGCCAATAAGGGGGCATACCCTGTGTGCGATGTGCGGCAACCGGGGGATTGGGAGGGCGGGTCGCGCCGTCGGATCCCTTCGTTCCCAGAAGCCTGACACGAGCGGCTTAAGAGGACCGACGGGCCGGCGACTCCTCCCACACATCAGGCTAACATGTTAGCCTCCCACATAGCACATACCATTGCTACTTTGCATATTTTAATTTAAGATTACTAAAAACTACCTTACCACTGTAATCATCCATGATTAAATAAAAATACACTCAAAAATCAAATTTTTTCAAAACACCCCTCTATGTATTATGAATAATAATAATAACAGATATGTCAGGTGTAAAATGCTGTGATTTTGAAATACTTACACTTGCAAAAAATTAACTTCCTGTTTTGAAAGTGCAAATTATTTCAGTTTGCCAATGCAATGCACACTGGGTTTGCCTTGTCATCAGCAGAGCATTGCTGGGAAATCTAATCTCAGTGAAAGGCATTTTCCTCCCCTGAGATGATGCACATGGTCACATGTCTAGTCACGTGCCAGATTTTCAGGAAGTAATAGGAGAGCTGGTAATCTGCCCTTGGTTAACATGGCCACTGTCAGAAGACTGAGGAAGAAAAGAGAAATAAGGTATGCAAAGAATAAAAGCCGGCAATTATCTAGAAGTATGTGTGTGTAGATTGCCATTACTAAACATTTCTAAAGGTGTGTTTGTTGTTATTATAAATATCAGGGTAAAGATCCGCTTTAATAGGCTTGCTCATTTTTAAAAAGTGGACATCAAGTCAAAATTACAGCCATAGCCAGCAATGTCCAACACAAAGTTTTATCTTGGAAAGAATACTGCAGGTCTAAATAAATGCTGGGATGTGGTGCATTTTTTTCTTATTACATCACTGAAGCTAATCATGTGGGTACAGAAATACATTTTATATAAACCCTCGAGACAAGGTAATTGTTCATCAACACTAGTTTTTAAGTGCAGGTCTCAGCCCCTTGAATCAGAGAGAGTCTCCTTGCAGCAATTGAAGTCCCCACCTTTTTTGAACCCTTAAAAGTTTGGCGCCGACTGTAACCTTTAGCATTGGCTACCTGGCTCCTGGGATTTGTCCAGCCTTGCTTTAAAATGTATGCAAACTCTAAAACATAAAATTGTAAAAATTGTAGATTACCCTCTAATAGATCATGTAAAGGCTCAAGATTTTTACCTGCATGCTTGTCTGTTTCAGGGTGACAATCAGTGGCGTCACAAGGGGGGTGCGGCCCACACCCGGGTGACACCATTGGATGGGTGACACCAAAATGACAGGCGGTCATTTTGGTGCCACCCCCTTTGAAAAGTCGGGCACTTGGTCATGGAGAGAGGAGGGGACTCGGTGGCATACCTTATCTCACCGGGTGACTGTACCCTCCTCTCTCTGCTGGCGTACATCACCAAGATGGCTACCGGCAGGTATCAATAAGATCGCTGCGCACACGTGATGATGTCATGTTGAGGTGTCAATCGGTAACTGCTCTGGGTGACACCTAGCCTCGGGACACCCCTGGTGACAATTACTGGTAATCTATGGAGGCACAGCATTGTCACTGTGCTCCTGCTGCAGTACAGGCTGGCGTGCCAATGCAGAGCAAACTCTTTTTTAATTAGCCCCTACCGCTGCTTTCAGACTGCCCACAGATTGCCCACAGATTGGCTGATGGTAGGTCATGATGAGCTCACATGCCTCTATGTTCATGCACAAGGTGGAATTCAGCCTCCAAACCCAAAGCGTCATGCATGCTGCGCTCACTGAAAGAGAAAAAAGTTTTCAAAACTTTTTTTTAAAGATCATTCTTACTTGGAATGCTTTTTTTTTTTTTTTAAACTGTTAGTATGTATCAGGTTTATTTATACTTTAAGTGGCCTTGTACATAAATGGGGCATAACTGTCAAATAAATGCATAATAATAATTTACAATACGTTTCAGAAGTCATTGTCCTGGCAATATCAGACTGACTGCTGCTAATCTGTGGTAATATAGTAGCTCAATCAAAATGTATGTGTTTAGCCCAAAAAAATTGAAGTTTTTGTGACTTAGGTGACTTTTTAAATGATCAGATTAACCGTCAACACAGTCCACCCTCATCATTTGCTTCCCCTTTTCAAACAACATAGCATACCACCTTGATGTACAGGCTATTTTCAGATTCTGCTTCAGGCTAAAAACATTCTTCAGTGTACATACAAGCAAACTCAACAGCCTTTTTAACATCCAAGAACAAATTTCTGACAATTCATTTCTGCTCCATGCGGCGAGTCAACTTGGCAAGGCTGCTTTTTTCCATTACAGACATGTAGCACAGCCAGGGACTGAGTCGTTCAGACACGACTACAGGATTCATAATGGCTGTCAGAATCTGCAGTTTTCCCCCGCCTTTGTTTTATGGGGTCAGGCTATATTACATGCACTGATATATTCCATTTTCCCATCTGAAAACTGTCTCATTTGAGCATGACAGGTTGAGGGAGTCATGATTTTGCAACCCGGCATGCGAAACGCAGCATACAAGGGCAGCAGCCTAACCCCATATTCTCCTTTTGCTCTTGTCCACTGGCAAGAGTAAATTAAACTGTCAAAATTGGAATTGTCCTGTCATCAACAAAACCAAAGCCTTCCAAGTATTGCAACATCAGATATACTTCTAATTCTGCATTTCCCTGCACCTGTAATTTCATCAGAAACTCGCACTGGACCATGCCGAGAAGCTGTCCAAGGGACACTGGCATTGTGAGTGCCTACAGAGGTTTGACATGGCATTTCAAAGGCAGAAATTAATGAATAGTACCAGGAAATTGCTATGTCTGGGAAAACGAAGTGTTCAGTGGAGGGGCATGACCTTCCACTCAGCCTTCAACCACTCTAAAAGGGCAGAAATGCTAACGTGACTGTGACATACAAGAGCATTTCATGAATGTCTCTCCTGTTTTAGACTGCTGGATATCTCCTGTTTGTTTTAGTGTCATCTTCAGAGTAAAAAGGCATCATATTTTAAAGCATTACAATAAATCAGAATACAAAAATTGGAAAAGGAAAAAAAAATGTCAGTAATTATCATGTTCAGGTTTGCCTGCAACACTGGCACCAAGTCCCACTTTATAGCAGCTCTACTCGAGGTTGCCTGTGGCATTCATTGTGACATTTGAATATGTTCACAAAGGCACTTTGCCATTACTCATAGAAATCAGCAAACAGATAAGAAACTCATCTGCTATTACACTTAGGTTTATAGCAGCAAGCAAAAGAAAAAAATATGATATGTATTGTCTTCTCTCAACAGCTAACACAGCTAACTGTACACTCTCTGTGGGGTGCAATAAGATATCCGAAAAGAGTGAGCCCTGTTAATATCATATATAACTTTCAACAAAGGTGGGAACACTAAAGGGACTACCCACGAAGTAAATGTTGTTGTGTCCGCACCAGAGACAACATTGTCACCCTTTTAAAATAGAATGTGTTTGTGTCTAATTGAGAGATGGGAGTCACTTTGTCCCATATTTTCAAAATAAAATTGTTATATTTTGTTTAAAGCACGGTCTGGATTAACTTCTTTCTGGTTAGCACACAAACCAGTGCTTGCAACCAATCTCTTCCTGTTCACCGGGGTGCAATAAGAGTAGCTCAAAATGAGTTCTAATCACACTGTGCTGTAAAAGAAAATGTGTGCACAGAAGGCTTTCATATACCAGTAGGACAACTAAAGTGTACCTGTCACCTACTAAGTCAATGTAGCAATCTTGTTTCAGTACCCACAATTTTCTTCATGTCCAAGGCCCCTGCTCTCTGTTATTTGACCTTTTATGATGCACATACATTTTTTTCCACGTAAACTTCATCATGCTAGCTAGCATAACATGTATTTTGGAACTTTATTAGGCTGAAACCCATTTTGAATAGGTATTATAATGTCTTCATGTCATGTAGACACAGCAGGTAATGACAAGAAAACCCTTAAAGGCAAGGGAAATTCTCTCTCAAGCAGCTGTCACTATAACCAGTGTCACTGACTGTTCGGAAGACTTTTTCCCCTCTGTTCCTATTATCCGAGCAGAAAGAGTGAATCTTCTTTTTTTCCCCAAATTTAGATACGTTAATGGAGCCAAAAAACATCAACGCCATCAAATGAGACATCATATAACCACAAGCAATGTCCTGTATAGAAATACATAAGACTTCCAAAAGAGTGGTCATGTATATTAATTAGTTGTACCATTCACAATTTAATCAATAAAACAAAAACTACCACCAACACTAATTCACTGCCCACCACCCAAACTGCATATTGAAACCCAAATAAAAATTGCTTGTAACACAATAATATATTAAAAACTGCATCACTCAGTTTTGGACAAGGAGTAGACCAACAATCAACTGCAGGAGAATTGAAATTCCCATTGTAGATTGAAAGTAGCAATTTTTAACTTCTAAAAGATCTACTATCCACTCCTACAACATCCCAAATGAGCTGTGACAAAGCAATGTAGACAATGTGTTTTGACAGCACAGACCTACACACTTGCACGTGAATTTTATTTTTCTTACAGTAACCGTTAAAAAGGAACTCCAGCTAGTACAATTTAGCCCCACTGCAAGGGTTAGCTGCTCTCCTTTGTCTGGGACCTGGAATAAAGAAAATATACTCACCTGATCCTCAGTCCTGCGGCAGCGAGCACTCACCTCTGCTTCCTCACTCCCGCTGTTTTAGGTTTCTCACCATCCTTACGTCTAATGCAAGCGAATGGACTTGCATCAGATGTGATGACATCAGCGGGGCTTAAATCACCAGAGCCAGCTTGGAATGATCTTGCAGTCAGGCGGGATGGAGGATCAGGCAAGTGTGTCTTATTTAATTGCAAGGTTTAATTTTGGCTCTTCCAGGAGTTCTTTTTTTAACTCCTGATAAAATATTAAAAATACTAGTTCTTCCAACTACACCCATAATTAAACAATTCCCATTTAATTCTATGTTCTTTAAAAGTACAGCCACAAAACTACACTGTAGATAAATTCTTTGTTGTATTTGAGAACCAATACTTGCAGGATATTGCATGCAATAGGCTTAAAATGACTGTGACAGGGGCTGAATGTGTTAGCATTACTTTTATTATGCACTACAAACAAGTCATCCAAATAAAAAAATAAAAAAACAAAAAAAGAAGAGCACTAGGGGAACAAAAAAAGAAAAAAAAAAAGCTTTTCACATTTCAAGTTATTTTGCCTGGATATCTACTTTAAGCCCCACCCCTCTAGCTGAAATTTAGGACAGCTAGAAGTTATGCATGATATTACTGCAATAATGAGATTTTGACCATTTATATAATGTGACCACAGAAATGCAGTGCAATAAAGTATTGCTTTGGCTCAGCTGCAACCATGCCACAAAGGAAAAAGCAATTGTGTCACCGACAAATCACTTGGTTATTGTAGTCAAGTTGCCTATACATTCATTTCCCTCCATGCAGAGTATCAAAGATCAAGTGTAATTAGTTGATTTTCATTTGATTTCAGAAGGAGCAGAATAAATAAGCCTGCATTAATTATATGTGCTATATTGATCCGGGCGTCAGATTTTAATATGGCTTCATCTTCGCTCTGCATACCAGCATCACTGGAAAAAAAAAAAAAACTGGCAATAACAATTTTACAGGCATAAATGACTTTTCATTCAAAGTATGTAAATTACTGTCTAACACTTGGGAGATGGAGGCTATCCATACTAGCAGCATGTTTATATAGATCTCTGGGGCCTCTCTACTTCATGTGCCGTTCTCTAATATGGCAAGAGAAAGCCACCAATTATCAGAAGAGACAAAAGTCAACGCAGACAGGGATTCTTCTCCCTCCCGAACCTTGTTCGCTTCCACTTTAGTACACGGTGTTAATGACATACAAATTTTGAGGTCATTAAGTAGGAACAGAAATTGAAAGCAAGACAGGCTCTCTGTCAGGATATGCCGATGTCAGCATTTCAAGCATACCACCCCCTAATCCCAGGATGCAAGTTTCTTCGTTATTGTCTCAATTTAACTTGCATTAGTAGCAAGCACCTTGATTATACTGTTGGGGTTGTAATCTCCGAATGCATATGCTATCATCACTTATGTCAAGCCACTTCAGTGGATATGAATACTGTTTTATTTTATGAGGAGAGGAAATTAGTGCTAGTCCCCAAGAGTTTAGGGTGCTTAACACCGAAGCGCAAGACAGCCGGCTCAAATCCCACAACAAATCCTTGTTTAGTGGCACATGCAGATAAGGACTTTGCTGCGAGGAGCAAGCATAAATAACTCATATCCTTCGCATTTGTGAATGTCAAAGCATCACCCTCCTTTAATGTTTCCTTCTACAGGGATGTAAACTGTACTAACAGGGAAAATTCGACACAATGGGATTTTAAAAGCACCTCAGCATACTGCGGACAGTTAATAGAAAATGAATATAAAAATGTTCACGTACACTATAGAATATTTTAGTTTTTACCTTCAAGGCTCCACAGCATTGTAATTTAAAACATTGAAAATAAACCATAGCACATCATTGAAAATCCACGCCCACAACATTCTACTGCCGTTAGCACACTAGACTAAAAAAAAAAACGTAAAACAAAGTGGGCCTTGCAAAGAAAATGTAGGGTGCTGAGAGCTCCCAACACCCCCCAACTCTCATCATTTTTTAAAATAATAATAATAGAAAAAAATACTTGCCTCAGATTCAGTCTTCTGTCCACTTTCTAGAGGCATCAGTGACATCACAGCTGCCTTCTGGGAAAGCTGGGTGCTTAAACTCCAGTGCAAATGTTCTCTGGAACTGTCCTGAAGAGAATTCATAGAATTTCAAGCACCTAGCTTTTCCAAGAGGCAATGGTGAGGCGCAGTGATGTTACCAACATTCTCAGGAAGAGAGCGTATTTTTCATGCAAAGTCTGCTTCAAGTGTTTTTGTCTTTAAAGTAGATGTCAAGGCAAACTTTTTTTCTTCTGTAGCAATCCTTACCCCCAATACATCTGTCTTGCCATATATTATTGGTTTCCAGCCAGTATTCTGAGTGTACACTGAAAGCAAAACTCTCCGATTCCGCACCTTTCCACCTCTCCCTCTGCCCACAGATGGTGATTGACAGTATGGTGTTTTGCAGTGCTCCATTGTCCTATGCAACAGCTTTATCATAAAAAAATATAATTTTTTCAATTTTTTTTGTATCTCATTGTTGATCTCCTGTAACCCTTTTCTGCCATTTGCTGTTTACATGCAACAATACTTGTTACAGAAGCTGTTACATGGTTTTGGCCTGGGTGATGGTGATTTTGGAACATCACAGCCACTTGTAGTCTTCACTGGAAAATCATGTGAAAAGGTGGGAGAAAGGAAAAAAGCATTGCCATGCCATAATTCAAAGGGCCTGTGCAAAGAACTTCATGGCAGGATTGCCAGGTCTTACTTTGTGGATGATAAAAATAGCAATTGCTGGGGGTCTACTTTATCAGAATGTAAATGAAAACAGTGCAGCATAATATTTTTGTACAAATCAACAGGAGGGGCATATGTACATTTTGTAAACATGGAATGTATGTATACAAGAGGTCCAAGGGAAGGTCCATGTGACTGACCAAGATGACCAGAGTGACAAATATTAAAAAGGGGATAAAGAGCAGGGCAAAGCAAAGGACCACACTATAATCATTGGACAAGTATGGAATAACAAACTAACAGGAAACAAACCAACAGGAGGTGGGTCCTTGGGGGAACAAGATTGAGACAGTATTAATAGGGAGACTAAAAGGAATACGAAGAGTAGGTTCCACCTTAAGGTATGCAATTACCGAAAGGGGAGGGGCTTTTAAGAAATACTATAAACTCTCTAAATGCATAAAAAAAAATTCATTTATTACATAATTAGAATACCTGAAACACTCGGCTCCCTCCATTTCTCATGTAGTGATGTCGACTGACGGTCCTTTTTGACTCCTCCATGTAAGCTTGCCAATACCCATGATATCACAATGTGTGTATATATATGTTCGTTTTATGTAAGAATGCAGTCTCTAATTTGCCTCACATGGGTTCTCTCTCATTTAGGATAAATAATTTCCCCTGAAGAAGCCCAGTGGGGCGAAACATGTCGAGTTTTATCTGAATGAGTCATCTTTATGTCCTATTTTAATAACAATTGTTGACTTGATGTGACATTTATACTGCATGTAAAATAGACCAACTACTTTTTAACTTTATTTCTAATTATGTAATAAATGAATTCATATTTTTATGCATTTAGAGAGTTTATAGTATTTCATAAAAGCCCCTCCCCTTTCGGTAATTGCATATCTTAAGGTGGAACCTACTCTTCGTATTCCTTTTAGTCAATCTATTTGGGGTGTGAAATCTTACTCTCTTTGTTTTCTATTGCTCCAATACACGCCAACTAAAACCTTCTTACACAGTATTAATAGGGAGTATGACAGATAGGGTGACATTGATTACCCCAGGGTTGAGAAGGTGGGAAGCCATGAGTCATTATGGTACATCTGATTAGCAGGGACATGTACCCATTTAACATCTTATAAAGCAGAGGGCCAACAAAGGAAAGAAGAATGGGGTAAGGGGAGATTGCAAAAGTAGGAAGGGAGAAGAACAGGGCCAATTTAGAAGAGGCATAGTCAAGTAAGCATAAGGAAAAATTTGGTTAATTATACCGTGCAACGAGGATCATTAAGCCAACAGTTCCAGTTCTTGGTGAAGACCTCTCCTCTACATCATACTTTTACAAATAGATATTGAAATTGGGTGTGGGTGTTGAGTATGTCAATTGTTCCCGGAAGAGTTGGTGCGTTAATCTGTTTCTATTTCCTGGCTAGGGCCCATCTAGCAGCTATAAAAGTATGTGTTACAAAGTTGTGTTGTGGGTTCCTGGATTTTGTGTTAGAGTCCAGGTACCTACTAAGGAAACTATATCAAAGAATGTCCCAGGAATCAACCTTATATCATAATTATTTTCAAACTTCCATATGTACTGAAACGACCAATGTTCAAAAGGTTTCATGTGATACAGTTACATGTCCTATGGAAGAACACCAGTCAGGATTTAAATGGTCAGTAAACCTACATAATATCGGTTTATACACCTTTAATGTGTAAGCTGTAGTATTAAAACAGATCTATAATTGAAATGTATTTTCATATCAATAGGGCACATGACAAACATTGATAAATCATATATGGTAAAGGGAAAAAAAAACAAAGAAAAAAACATCTTTTCACACAAGGTATAGATTACATGGTGTCTGGCTATCAGGATCATTGTGGGTACCCCATATTGTTAAAGACTGTAAAGACTCATTGTTTGTTAGATGCCTAGTGCTACAACCAATAGGTAACTGGACCAACCCCCCAGGAGCTGTGCACCACACCCCCTGAAAACTGCATCAAGGACAAACCTCAATAAATATTATATACGGGACTTTTCAGGTGCTACAGTGACCTTCTCATATCCAAAAGTTTAGATAAAATACACATTTTATTGATACATAAATAATAAAATGTAATACTTATGCACACCACTGTGATAATAAAATGGGTAATATATGTATCTACAAAACCTGGTAAAATCTGGGGAAGCAACCCAAACTGTACCTAGTAAATACATAAAACACAGTGGAATGTGCCCTTCTAATCCATCATATATCTTCCACCATAATGAACAATTAGCCCTCTGGCTGATAAACTTCTTTACATGATCATCATGTTGATTAGAAGGGATCCCCCTTAATGTAATTTGACGTGTTTCATAGTCAATAGTAACTGGATTCCTCAGAAAAAGCGGTAATAATTATCATGATCAATCCAGACTTTAAATTAATTTTAATTTGCTGGGTGTATCACATCGGTACTTATTATCGATATACTTTAACAGGGAGAGGGGCTTACCGCAATGGTTCCAGCAAATGGATGGCCATCTTTATGAATTTGTAGCCAGAGAATGTGGACCCCACCCTCCAGGAAGCATTTACTACCACAGACGCAGCTGGTGGAGGGGTTTCACACTTTTTGACCACAAATTGATAAGGATTGATAGTCTATTTGTTGGAATCTGTATGACAATCCTGTGTGTAGTGACGTTAACGCGTTTCCGGGGCACGCCCCGGAAAAGCGTTGACGTCACTACACACAGGAATCGCCTAGTGGACATCTTACTGCCTGTCAGCTCTTATTCCATGGCTGTGTGACACTCATGTTTGTGAGTATTATTCTGTTTTTACTTTATGTTTATTGAAATAAAATTAACCTGCACCAGGAAAGGCGCCCCCTTTGTGCTTATTTTCTAGACTCTCAGCTTTCCCGGCTTTTTCGAGGCAGCATCCTGCAGTATGCCCAAGAGGATTTCCCATTGAGGATTGATAGATGTGGCGCTTCACTGCTTTTAATTGTGTATATGGGTATCACTAGTCAATGACAATCACTGCTGTTAGGAACTACATTGTATGTAATAACTAGTTTGAATCTGGTTGTCCTCAAAATTCCTCAAAGTAGTACATACAAAATTGTGAATCCCCACTATGCAGGAAATGTTCTTACTAATTCTATTTCACATTAGAGATGAACCTAGGCTTGGTTCAAAACCAATTCCCCTGAGTTTGCCAAAACCAGCTCAAAACTGTGACCGCCACTCCCCCCTTCCAGCCCAATCAGTGGTGGCAGCTGCGCTGGGGGCATTCTTCGTAACCGATTGGGCTGGGATTGAGACAAACTGTATTTACACCAAGCCCAGGCTCATCACTAACATCAATAATATACATCAATAGTAAACGACAAAACATGCTCTAGCTGGTAAAGAGTCCTTTGCCTGGAATCATGGATTATCCACCATCATTCTCATAGGTTTTACTTCCTGGAAGAACAGTTTTTGAATGAGAGGGCAAGAAAATCCTTGCATTTTTTCAAAATCACAATGTGAGAAATCTCCAGGATTTATGTCCCATCTTTCCCCCAGCCCAGTTAAAAAATTCCTCCAGTAGGACACACAGTCACATCTTTGATGCCCCCATGTGTTTATTTGATCAGCAGATAAGTGAACACGCCATAACTTACTTAACAGTGTAAAAGGACCAAGACTCTGGTACAAAATATAAGATAACCTCAAGACCCTACAGTTTTAGCCACTCTTTTGAAAAAGAATGACACAGTGGACACCTTAACATTTTTAAGGGGCCATAAATCAATGCTGTGAATTGCAAGAAATTTGAAATATCTGGGAAGACAGAGGAACAGATTGAGAACATATTGACATGTGTAGAGGAATGAAAACTATGGATTATTTTCAGAAAAATCACTAACGTCTAAATAAAATATTTAACACTTACACAACCCCCAAAAAATCTAAACCAGTATGAAAAAAATGTATATCTGAATATGTGTTTGTAGTAAGGTGAGAACATACAGTAGTACATTGTAAAAAAAATAATTTATATATATATATATATACACATACA
>NW_017306270.1:6330571-6335077 GCF_000935625.1 Nanorana parkeri | reverse complement strand
TATTAAAGAAAAGGAAAACATCCTCCTAAGTGTTTTGTAAGCAAATGTGCAGATGGAGACAGCGCGACGTGTGGAAACAGTGCATGAATTAATAGGGTTATCCCAGTCACATCTGGGGAGGACACAACAAATAATGTTCAAATAATAAGCCCATCACTGCTGCACGGCTTTGCAGTGCAATGCATTAATCAGCAGCGGGATTGGAAACATGGACCAGACGCTGCACATAAAGCAAGACATAACCAAACCTAAAAAAAAAATAAACAACCTTTTTACATTTTTTAACCATTTTTTTTTCACTTTACCATCAGGGTGTGATGAGGTGTCTCAACAGACCCCTTATATTTAAAATAGAAAAAAAGATCAAGTCCTAAATCTCTTTCTGCAGCCCCTATTATCGATGAACAGGAAGACTCTATACTGAGTGCTCCTGTCCATTCATAAACTGTGGAGATAGTATCAGTTATGTCCACGATCATGAATGAACAGGAAGTAATGTAAAGCACTTCTTGTTTATTCATAACTGGGGACACAGTAAGCATACTATATCCTTGGTTGTTTACATACACTCAGTGAGCAGCTGATTGCTGAGTACTTGTAAGCCACTCTCCATCCTGTTGACTTTGTCGGTCATAGGAGGCTGAGCAGGGTGGTGCAAGAGGGGAGCTCAGCCTCCTGACAGCTCACTGCTCTCCATCCTGACTCCCCGCCTGTCACAGGAGCAGAGTGCAGCTGATAGCTATGTCACCTACATAGATTATGCATAAGTAAATTAAAGATTCACATCCGCATGCCAGCCAGACCTCTCAGATATGCAACTTCCATTCCAAATATGTGATATCCAAACAAATATCTGACCCCAGGCAGCAGAGCGAGCCAGACTATTGGGTGTTCATGCTGGACCACTGGATGAAGGTGGGCCAAAATGTACTTTAGATACTAGCCTGAGCTGCTGCTCATGTCCGAGAGAGCCTTTACTGCAGTGAGTGAAATTCATGACTGAGAAGCTACATTTTAATTGACTAGGGTGAACGTGTGTGGTGTATTGAGTGCACAGTCTTTCCATAATTGTTTTGGGGGGTGGTTTTCAAAGGACCCAGTGAGATGTTGACAAACAATAAATAGACAATAAAAGGCAGGCTGGGACAACAGACTGCCAGCAACAACTGACTGATGTGGTCCAATGAACACAAGGCTAAATATTATATTTGAAATTCTAAATACAAATAATGAAAATTACAGGGATAACATTTACAAATATATGTGATAGCATACTAGTGGCAACAGGTCCTATCAGGTCCTCTTTAAGGTGACATTAGGGGTCAATTAGACCTCTAGTGTCACCTTTCCAGTCCGATAACTTAATAGTTCAAAATATTAGCATATTTAGTTCCAATCTGCTGTACCGCTAAGCCAAATTTAGGTTGGATTCCCGTAAAGGAAACCCTTCACTTAACTTAAATGGGAAAATACAGTTCAGTGCCCCAAAATGCACAACGCAGGACTCTCTCAATGTATCTTAACACACCACATTTGTTTCCATAGGTCCTAATTAATAAAAACATTTATTTAATTATGTTTATGTACATAGAGTAAGGAGATTTATGGTTAGATTATATTACTGATTTTTCAGTACATGGTTTTAAAGTAGAACTCCCATTCTTTTTTTTTTAGCAAATAGTCTTTATTTGAGTTTTATCCATAATACAAACAACAAGTCATTTCAGTCTGCCCCCGTGGGGTGCAGACGGCACTTTGTAAAATAGAACAAGACATAACATATCGTATTGTGATATCATTAAAAGGTATCAATGATCATCATTACCACTTTACACAAAAGCATTTAAACAAGATGCATAACTAAGGCACAACATTGTTTCTTTTCCAAACAAACTAGGTATTAAGTAAGCGTTGCAATCACCTGTTGGCACCGTTGGTTCCCCTGAACCCGTTGGGTTCTTGCTGTGTATATATGAGATCTTAGGGAATGATAGCGGACAAGAGAAATAGAAATATAGGCAATATAGGAAGCTAGGGCAGGCACATAATTCAGTAGAACAATAATAGTTATAAAAAAGTAAAGTAAGAGTATACTTGGATGGTTGGGAAGCACCTAAGCTGGACATTTAGGGCCTTAAAGGACGTCTAGGGCCCCTAGAGATCCGTCTAATTTTGTGGTGTGATACCAGACCGTGTCTTTGAACATTTCCATGACTTCTATCAACTGAGTGGGTGATAGGGATGATGTAAGGAACGATGTCCACGTATTAAAAAAATTTGCTGTGGACTGGCTGTGGTAGTGAGCGTCAAGCTTGTCTAGCGACATTAATTTGGAAAGTATGTCTGCTAGCTGTTTGAGAGGGGGTAATCGGCGAGAGCCAATTCGTTAAAATGGCTTTTTTCCCTGCAAGGATGCATACATGCTCCCATCGTGATAATTTAATGGTTGACGTTAATTGTGTGGGAGAACTCCCCTTTTATTGCGGTCTATGTTCTCGAAATTCTGCTATACTTCTTGCCCTGGACTCAATAAAAGTGAGAATAAAAGAAATTCCACATTTATGGTTACTCATATAGATGTCTGCATTTGGTATATTTTCCTTCTACTATTCTGGAACATCTGTAAAATGATATCTGCCCTGATGACAGAGTAAAAGTGAATTAACATCCCCCAATGGAAATCCCAAGCAATTAAGACCTGGCAGATGTTTTAACTCTTATCAGCTCTACATAAATAATATACAGGGGTACAGATAAATATACAGGGGTACAGGTAATATACAGGGGTACAGGTACTCCTAGAATGAGATCCTAAAAGGTTGAACTTGATGGACTAATGTCTTTATTCAACCTCAAATACTATGTAACTATGTAACTATGTACATAAGATTAAAAATAAAATTTCCATTTTAAACCACTGTGATTTTGTGAAAAAAGTGACCATACAAATGCATTAGTGTTTTTAATGGTTGAACGCAATGGACATGCCAGCATTTCAATTTAATCTTAAAAAACAACCCTAACTGCCTGGTCAAAGGTCGGTAGCTCTCCAAGGCTGAAATATCATTATGCCCTGCTGTGGTACTGTGGTACTGTGAAAGCACAATCCCCTTTCTTTAAACATCGGTCCATTTTCCTGTTGCGGGGTTGATAGTCTATTAAGCTTTTTTTAGCGTACTGAAAATCTACAAAAATATTTCTGGCCCACAACTCCAGTCCAGCAACAGCTTGAAATACATAATGTTCAGAAGTAGTACTGTTGCAGAGACATACAGACAGACGCTATACATAAATATAGCAAACATGAGTTACCCCATAGTTTTTATGTAGACACAGGACCAAATGTGTGCTCAGAAAGAAAAGCAGATATGAACTTTTCTCCTTTGCTAATGCAGATTTAAATTTAAAGTGTATTTCTACTTTTACAGTCAAATTTGAGAAACCCCCACTATATGTGTGTTATATGTTCCCATTTATACTGCATACCTAAAACAAAATGATATAAAAACAAACATCCTTACCTTTCTAGTAGCTTCTTTGAGGCAGGTGAATGCATATGATTCTATAGGTAGCTCAATGTTCAGAAAATTATATTTTTAAAAGGCGTTACCATACACTGCCACCCAAATCCCAAGATTTTTGTCCCTTTGAAAACAGTGTGTACATTTAATTTTCAACTGATAATGAAGATCTGCCAGCACATTAAAGACAGGGTTAATTTTGGTAACGATAACTCCCCAGCCTCACCCTTAACATTACATAGAAGGAAAAAGCTAAGCAGCAAATGGTAAGTAGCAATGTATACACCCCCCTTCATCAACATCACTGCCACATTCTTCTGGGTCCAGAGTGTTTTGTCTTCTCTAGTGGCCAGACCAGGATGAGGAAACACCAATGCAAGCGCATCAGAGTGTCCAAGCATCCAGAAATTACTCCTGAAATGCACGCCTATCTGCGTACAATAAATAAGAAAACATTCGTTAGCAGGCAGAGAGGTTTTTTTTATGGCAGAAGAGAAAAGTCAGGTCTGCCATAAATGCCACCCTGCAAGCAATGTAGAACTTACATTTAAACTTTACTTCCATCATTTCTGAACTAGTTTTGTTTTAATGCTCACCTGTCCTGCCACCCACTAGTGATGAGCCGAACACCCCCGTGTTCGGTTCTAACTCGAACTTTCGAACATGGAAAAAGTTCTAACTCGAACGTAGAACTCAATGCAAGTCTATGGGGGTAGAACTCAGAAAATTAAAGGTCCCCATTTTGAAGCCTTATATGCAATTTATTGGCCATAAAAAGTGTATGGGGATCCGGGTAGTGCCCTGAATGACAGGAATCAATTAAATTTAAAACAAAAAAAACCCCAAAAAATATTTTTTAAAGGAACAGTGATTTTTACATGATTTACAGGGTAAGAGTAAAAATGAAAAATTCCTTCAAATATTGTGCCTGGAGGGTCCCCATAACCTGCCTGTGAAGTGGTGGATCTGTAGGATGTATAGAACC
>NW_017306270.1:6319959-6328073 GCF_000935625.1 Nanorana parkeri | reverse complement strand
TATCTGTATTGCTGTATATCTGTATTGCTGTATTGCTCTATTGCTCGCTTGCTATATTTCTCTCAATCTCCTTCAACACACTACACAGGGCCGCGGTGTCAGCAGCCTTATATAGTGTGCTGCAGGGACTTAGCTGTGAGACATGATTGGGCAGAGTCATCGTGACTCTGCCCAATCATGGCTCTATATTTGTACTGAGCCCTGATTGGCACAGTCTTGCACCTGACCTGCGGTCAGGTGCAGGACTGTAGCCAATTGCCGCTTCGGACGGCGCAGTGCATTGTGGGATGTGCCGCGCTCGAACAGACCGCGGACATCCCATAATGTTCGGCGAACGCTCGAACATGCTATGTTCGACTCGAACGCGAAGCTCATCCCTACCACCCACACCAGATAAACTCCGCTGTCCACAGGAGATTAGCTTGCTTAAAAAAAAATCTTCTGCATCAAACAATTCCTGAGCTCTTCCAGCCTATACAACCCAACAGGACAAAGTAGTCAAGCAGAGGTTGGTGAAAGCAACCACAAAGCTCAGCAGGATTTTTGGTATCTGACACTTTCGGAAGTTAAATCATAAAAATGCACGCTGTCTCAGATCTATAAGCTACTGATTGCACCTCCAGCAGAGTTTTTCCCCCAGTTCCTACAAAAGTGGGAAGTAGAATTGGGCGTTACGTTTTCCCCTCAGCAGAGAGACACCATGATACATTTTGCCCTCAAGTGTTCGATTGCCAAAAGATTCCAAGAACAGGGGTACAAGGTCCTGTCTCGCTGGTACAGGGTGCCACGCGTTCTTCACAGGATGAACCCAGCTATTCCTGACGTCTGCTGGAGATGTGGCGCCCCGGGGGGCACTATGCTCCATATTTTCTGGAGCTGCCCCTCCCTGTCCAGATTCTGGACAGATGTGGGTAACTGAATCAATACCCTGATTACTCCGAAGCTGGATCCGTCGGTGCTCTTACTGCACATGACCAGGCTCACACGACGCCAATACAGAACATCCCTGTCTGTTCATCTACTCAATGCCGCAAAGGCCTGCATCCCGGCACTCTGGAGATCGACCCAACCGCCGTCCTTGCGCCTATGGCTCACAAAGGTCAAGGAGATCCATCCATCTTATGGAGGATCTGACATCCACTGTTCCTAACACGGAAGAGCGGTTTCGCACTACTTGGAGAGCGTGGGAGCACTACACCACCACTGACCCCTACTTACAGATCATGACCTCGCAGGGTTAGACTCTGGGGGCGCTTCCGGAGGGAAGGACCTGTGCCCTGGACTTCTGCTAAGCCTTGGGCCACCCCAAGGGCAGCCTACGGCTGGTGTGTTCTGTTCAGGGGTGATACCAGATACGCGGATCCCTTTCTTCCACGCTCCTCTCCCCTCTCTCTGATCTACTAACCCTTACTTGCCTGATTCTTGCAACTTTACCTTTTCTTCTCCTCTCTACCTCGCCCCTCGAGGTACCCGCCTTAGTCGCCTTAAGCTCAGAAAGTATGATATGCGGCAGTAGCGGTGATACAGTGCTTGGGACTCAGTGCCTTTCTAGTATCTAGCGTTTCTGTATTCTACATTAAATATGTGTTAAAGAAAGGGGGGCCTTTCCCACAGCATGTATATTGTGAAATGTAAGGCGACCAACACATACATACGAAACATGTTATGCAATGTCTTTGACCAGTGGCAGATATGTTGTTCTCTCTGCAGGGTCATGTTATATATAACCCAATCTGTCTGATATTATGCTACATTATTTGATATGCTTGTTCGTTCATTGTAAATGAGTATTCACTGACTGCCTGCGTGCAGTCTTTTGGGATAAGTTTGAATGTCAGATTATTACTCTGTTAAATAAACGTTGATTTAAAAAAAAATCTTAAAAATGCATTCAAGTACCCCAATTAACAAAAATATACTGTATTGTATTTGTGTATCACTCAGCTGTAGATCCTCAAATCATCTGTGAATTGGTGCTGCCACAATCCTGCCACATACCTCAGCCAGGCAAGTAACACCACGATTTCCTGTTCCAAGCTTGCATCTTCCTGTGACCTGCTATTTTAACTATGAGTCAACATGATCACATCTTTACTTTTAAAACATAATTTATCTTTTTAAGAAATGTTATACAGTAACTTCAGAAAGTGAATTATTTGCACACACTGAGATAAACACGTTGACGTTGAAGAAAACATGATGAATAAAAGGTTGACAAGCCTTGGCCTTGCTGATTACCTATTGTTCATTCATTTCAGTTTACAGACATACATTTTGCATAAATGCTCATCTTATTCAGAGTAATTAACTGACAAAAAAAGAATAGTACAATGTTTCCAAAACACCTACACTTATTGACAAACCTTTTTTTTTTCTTTACAAGACAACTGTGTTAAAGAAACTATCAAATCTTTTCAAAGACCTTCATTTCTTTCTTCCAACAGGAAGCAACATATCCTAAGCCAATGCACCTACAAAAGTTAGAGCTGGTTTTTGCCTTTTCTACAATCATACATTTTTTAAATCTCTTAAGCTGCCCATACACCTTACAACCATCGCACGACTGTCGTTGTTCGATGGTTGTAAGGTAATTAAAATTTAGTACGCTTTTGCCCATCTTGGACAAGCAGTTCGTACTTGTGATCATCGCAAGCCCTCCCCGCTGAGGGGTGGGCTTGCGATTATTGCAGTGCTGAGAGGGCAGTGTGCGCTTGCTCACAGCGGCCCGTGCGACATTCGCCTCCCGAGCACGCCACTAACCCGCTGAAAATCGTACGATTTTCGGCTGGTTTTCAAGCATGCTCGGTAGACGAATGTCAAGCGACCCTACAGTAGAAGAGGTTGCACGCTGCCCATACACCTGCCGATTATCGCATGATCGCGGGATAATCGGCAGGTGTATGGGCACCTTAAAGAATGCAAAAAAAAATTCTTGCAGACTCCTAAATGAGACTGGATCAGGAATTATAACTTTGTGTGTTCACCCATGATAATGCCATCATTTGTTTAGCATGTGGGAACAAAAATGAGTCAAATGGTATGCCTCTCACCTTTGAGCGCTACCCATACAGAAGGTCCAAAATGGTGTATTGGACCAAACAATGGCCACAAAAACACACAGTAAAACTACAAAAAAAGTTTTTCACTTTATGAAACAATTATTTGCTATGCCCTCCCCAAGAGGCTTACGGTCATTGAGGAACTATTTAATTGTCATGATAAAAACATGCAGGCTGCCATTACTGATCTATTCCTCTGAATCACATGGCTTCAGCACTTTCTGGATCACTGACCTGGACACAAATGCAGATTAGGATTTGTGACTTTACTTTGACTTCCTTGGTTGCATGTTCAACAGTGGCTGACGGGTTCACAGGTTAACCCATAGACACAAGATTGCTGTAATTTCTTATTTCTACCGGTGCCTTTGAGGTGCAGCCATGTGGTTTGATAATTTGTCAGAATCAAAATTAGCAGAGATATCAAAGGGTCAGTCCGCCCAATAATATTACAATGAGAATACTGCACACCCTCCACTCCTCCTTCCTTCACCAAGCTAATAGATGGACAATTGCTGGAGAATGCGCTATCCCTTGTGATCTTGTACTGGACAATTAGTTCAGGAAAGCAATGTTAAAAAGGGACAGAGCCAGCTGTCAGGCAACATGATGATTGGAAGTGCTTGAGCAAAAATATATAATAGTTTGCTGGGCAATGTATATTTGTTTGAGCTCGATTCAAGTTTTTAAAAAACCAACAAAAAACAGAGTTTAATACTATTTTAATATCACTTTAAAGGGTCAGTTAAGGGGAGGTGGTGTAGTGTGAGATCTTGATCCAGGAAAACCGCAATCTGGGTTAATTTTGTTTCCCTATTTCCTAGCCACCTGTTACTGCTCAAAACTCTGAAGTGGTAGTAAACCACAAAACTAAAACTAATACTTTGTCATAATGTGCTAGCAAAGTGTTAGCGCTGGAGGTAATTCCCTCCAGCGCTGCAATGTCAATGCTCTCCTCCACCGCATCATCTTCTTCTGAGAGCAGTCTCTTCACCCTTTGATTGGCCAGGCTGGAATGATGCAACTCCCATGCCTACAAATGCCTGTTAATAATTTTTTACAAATAATCTAGCCGAGCAGTGCACGCAAATGCTGACAAGTAGGTAGAGGTGGCTGGGCTGTCCAACCCTGCTGCTTGGCAATGGCAGGACAAATTTAAATGAGATCAAGTGTTATGCACTTGGTCCCCTAACTGATTAAATAAAAATGTAACAATTTTAGTGAGACTTCCTCTTTAAGGTGCATTTTAGTACATTTAGTTAATTTAGCACTGCACATTTTGTAGTATTTAGGTTACATGCACCTTATTCAATATTTGTGCTGGCTGCTATAGGTTAGTAAAATTTAAAGCAGTGTGAAGGATATCCGAGTATGGTAAATATGGCTGTATGATCACAATATGTGTTCGTTTGCTGGTCATGCTTTCACCTTTTATTATGCCTGCCTTGGTGCAGATTATCTTGCCATGAAGTCTGTATGTGGGCTATGAGTTTTCTTTAACAGTTGCCCAAAATAATTTTCAATAGGGCCACTTAGTTCGTATAGCCAAAACAATTTTTTTTGTTTTGGATAAAAAAAGGGAAGGTTTAGTCAAGTTATTATTCCTGATTGTTTCCCCACTGGGTAGATCTACCCTCCATATTTGTCTGTTGATAATTCTTACTGAAACATGATATATACTTTAATGCACCTGTAGTGTGTGTGTGTGTGTGTGTGTGTGTGTGTGTGTGTGTACCATGCAGACACAGGGATTTTACCAAACTTCACAACCAAATTAACCAGTTAACTAGTTATATAGTGCAGGTAACTGGACTGTGGGAATCTCCCATCAGAATCATCAGTTGCAGCTTTCAGATCTAAAGGATTACTCTCCCGTATGTAACCCTAGGCAAAGTATTAAACAAAGAGCTAACAGGATTTTGGATTGAAAAGGAGACCAGGTACGGTACAGATGAAGACAAACAGCACCATTTAACCATGCTTATTAAACTGATGAACAGGCCGGAGATAAGCATCTAGTTCAGTATTAATATTTTTGTAAACACGTTTGTCTTTTTTTTTTAGTAGCATAATTGTGCATGGGTAAGGGGCCACAAGCAACCCCATGCACTCTCATACCTTAGGGCATCAGTGGTATAGAGGATTCTGGTCTGGAGTGGGCTGATGTTTCTGTATGAAGCCCTTTATATTTAAGGGCCTCTTTCTCAGCACCCATCTGCTGCCAATAGGTCAAGTGAACTTGCATTAGCTTGGCAAGAGGCCCACAAGCTCACCACGGAGAGATCAAAACGTATGCTTGATATGCTGGGATGGTATTTATGTGGGTAGACTTTATTTTCACCTCAAAAGGGGAAGAAAAATGTTACACATTTAATGGTTGCTGCACGTAGACAGTATGTGGACAGCAAATGCGCTGCAAACCGCAAAAAAAATAATTTTTATTACTGAAAATGTATTTCAGCAGCCAGACCAGGGCAACGTGATTGTACAATGACACATATAGGTTAGAAAATGGAAGCGCAGATAATTGTATGATCATAACAAATATTTATAACATATGTTTCTTTATGGAAACAGCATGTATTGTTAGCATGCAAATGATGTTGTCTTTCACAGCACAAGGCGATGGCGTGTAAACATTAAAGATTCCAATATGCTGCTATGTCTGCAAAAACAGCAAGAAGTTGAATTCACTGCCTGCAGCTTCAAGTTCTGCCATTCTTCTCCATATATAGAAGTATGCACAGGCCCCAATCGACAGATGGGATTATGCACATAGTTTAAGATTTATCTGCAGGCTTCTGAAGATCGCTGTCTCAATAGGAAAAGGTTGTATGGAAAATTGGCTTATTAATAAAAATGGAGTATACTCTTACAATAAGATTTAGGGATTTTTTTTATTTTTATGGAAAAGAGGAATGCTTTCCCATTAACGACAAAAATGAAAAAGAAACAGATTTTGGTTGCTGTGCCCAACACTCCTGTTTTTTTTTCCCTTTCCTCCAGTGTTACCGGTAATCTCTCAGTAAAGACCATGATAATTCTACCAGGTTTTATTGAAATTTAGACAGTTTAAAGTCCTTGCATGTTCACATTGGGGCACAGAAGACATTTTTTTTAAAAATGGATATAAATTAAATAATGGAATCACTTTAACAAATTTTTATTAGAAGTTTTGACTTCTCAAAGTAGTCAGCTGTTGCAGATAGAACAGATAAACACAATGATGTCATTCTTTCTACACCGGAAATTAAATACATTGTGTTCAAAATGTTCTTCCCAACACCATTGTAAATAGTGCTGTACAATGCCTTTTTGATTGAAGATGCCCGTAACTGTGTGTGAGTTGCCAAATCTACATCCATCACACTTTTTCCTCCATGTTTGACAGTATTGCAGTATGTCACAATGCATGAGAATGCAATACTGTGCATTGCCATGAGGTACAATTCCGAAAAAGGGTCCATGAGTGGTGCACTGGGGTGCGTTGGCCACCCATTTAAAAAAAATGGTGCTGCCTTAACTTAACCTCCCAGCCTTACTTTGCCATTTGAGCAGTGGATTCGTCGCCAAGCTGCAATTATTCAAGTTAAGCTAGACTAAGGCAAGCTTATCCTTCAAACAGTTAACTACAATTTAGTTGACAATGATACATCAAGGCATTCTAAACCTGCCAAGTCCCACTTTTTATCCACCTTGCAGTGCTTTGCGGCTGTGAGACAGCCACCAGAGATACAAGCTATTACAAGGCAGCTTTTCCTGTTGCAAGATCAAGACCCCAGAGGACACCATCTATGTAATCCAGTGATCCAGTGCATGGTATATGCATCTGTGGGAGGCTGGAGAAATGGAGGATGTAACCGTACTTTATCGCATGAAGCTGTGCTAATGAATTACTTTTGGACAGACTTGTTATTATATAGGTCTACTATAGAGCACTGGAAGTGAAGGACCTGGCTACTTTGTCTGCCAGGGGTGACTGGATCAAGCGATTGGCTGAACAGAATTACAAATATTTCACGTGTAAAGAAAATTACTGTATTGGAATCTCAACTGTATATCCAGGCATTTGCTTTGAGCTTAGCTTTATTTGCACAATAGCTACATAGAACGATAAAGACTGACGTGCATTACAGGTAGCTGGCTCAACAGAAAAAAAAATCAGTTCACAGTATTCAAATAACTAACATGGAGGTTGGAATATATTAATACATCTGTTCTGTACTGCATTAAAAACCATGAACAAAAACCAGACCATAAATAAAACAGTTCTTTATAATAATTTGCAATATTGTAAGCTGTAAAATCTTGTATTTTCCCACAGATCTGTGAGCAGCATCTTCCTCCAAATTGCAGTAATAATTTAATTTTTATAACCTTCCCATGATCCAATAATTTTGCTCATGTTTCTCAATGCTGAAATGCCATTTGGTGACAACTTCCTTAGTTAAACGATGACCAGAGCTAAACCACAATTTAAGACATTACATTGGCCTATGAAGAAGTACTGATCTCTGGAGAAAAAATTTAAATAATTGTTACAAAATATTTTTACCGTCCACTGAGTACATAACGGAATGTATTTTGTGATTTTTTTTCCCTTTCCTTTCAAAATATACATTTCCCAGTTATAACAACAGGCATGGCTTATTGCAGAATTAAGTGCTAGGCTCTCTGGTGCTTTGGGAGATGTAAACTACAATTTTTACTCCAAATCCACAATACACTTCACTAGCTTGTGTTCTCCAAAGGCCCAGAGCAGCTCCTTAAGATGATGAGCGTCTTAGAGAGTGCTTTGGTAAATCATGCAAACAAGAGCGAGAAAGAGGACAAAGTCTTTCCCTTTCCCTATTTTAAAAGGTAAAAGAAAAAAAAATACAACAGGAAATTGATTTACAAAACTGTGCCACCAAGAAAAAAAAATGTCATGTGAAATACAGAAAAGCACACTTTCTCCTTACCCTACTATGAGAAAAACATGGTAAGAAACACTATTTTATAATTCATTAGAGAGAGAAAAAAAAAAAAGTTGGTGACCTTAACAGATATGCATGT
>NW_017306270.1:6305716-6318216 GCF_000935625.1 Nanorana parkeri | reverse complement strand
GTCTGTGCAAGTAATACCAGACTGGATCAATGATGTTGAGATCAGGGCTCTGTGGGGGGGCATCTGTTACATTTGTTCCTTGTTATATTCCCTACAGATTACTTTTTAGAATTTTGTCTGTTTGGGCTCATTGTCATCTGCAGAATGAAACAGGGGACCCAGCAAATAGTTTCCTAGAGGTACTGCATGATGGATACAAATCTGCCTGTAATTGAGTGAGAGGTACATCAATTTTGATGACATCACCAATTACTTTCGCAGAAATGCTGTTCCTAACCAACAAGCAACCTCCACTATGCATTCATTGTTACATGCAGACCTTTATCCATGTATTTTTTCCAGCCCTTTGATGGACAAACTGTCTGTCTTCTGTTGAAGACAAATATTCTCATTCACACTTGTGCATTGTGGCTAGATATACCCAACTAGGTGTCTACTTACCACTAATATTGGCCGCTTTCTCCTGTGTTTAAAGCTTCACTGCCAAAATAATTTGCACCACATTGACTTGAATGGGGTCATACTCCTAGTGCCGCTACTGTAGAAGCGCAGCCAGTTCAGATTTTTCCACTTTTTTTTAATAATGTAAACTTTAGGCCGTATAGGACTTCACAATACATAAGTATATGCAGATTATTTTTTTTGGGAGAAAAATAGATCGCAGCGTTTTCAGTTGCTGGCCAGGGAGTAATTGAATCAAGAAATGTTCATTTATCTTGAATTAGCCTAGGTGCACATGAGTTAATAATTAGTGATGGGGTGGGGCATCTCACTAATAGAAAATGTTGCTGTTACGATACCCAATACAATACGTAATATAAGTAATTGATCTTAAGTCTAAGAGAGAAAAGGTAAATAAAAATTAAAACTACAAGAGAAAGAGAAAGATCAGAGAATAAAATACAGATATGCAAGAGATTGTCTGCTGTTCGGTCACTACATAACAAAGAAGTGTTACGATTTTAAATAGCTGGGGGGAAAAAATGAATTACACGTCATACCTTGCTTTAAGACCTTATGTTTGGAATGTGTGAGATACTTGACCCACTATCTGTGCAAAGCACTTTGGGACAAGATTGTTCAAATTTATATGCAGGAATGGTTCACAAAAGTTCCTGCAGTTCCTAATCAAGCACATTGATGTTCCTGTCCTTATTATGCTTTGGTGGTTTTGAGTCAAGTATTCAGTCTGCAGCTCCATTTGGTCTCCATGACTGCTAGCCCTAGTTAGCGAGGCAGCTCTCTACAAAAGCTTTAGTGATTCATGCTCATGGCACATTTTCAATCTTCATTAATCTAAAATTTCATTAAATAAATGTCTGGTGAACCAACTACGTAGGTCCTTTTTAAGACTATGCAATTTACACTTTGCCATTTTGTCTTCCAATTGTGCTCCTGCATTTTCACCCTATCACATAGGCTTCTGATAGAGACTTCAAGCTGCCATTTAAACAATCATTACGCAGGTATAGTCCTCCTTTGTCAACATCATGAACCCATCATACAAAATTTAATAGCTGCATGACATTTCTCATCTACAATAGTGAAGTTACGCATGCTCAGCTATGACTGAGGCCGATTAAGGCACAAATGTGTCAACGGTTGTTTTTGTACAGATACATGTGAAATAAAGTTGGATTTTCTTTGGATGATCATCATGTGCTGGTTCTACGGTTTTTTACCCTATCACTCCAGAAGAATCTCAAACGTGCACCGAATGCGGTTTACAAGGATGCATGACATGGGTAAGCTGTGTGCTGTGTTTCTAGTACACATGCTCATACGGCGTATTTAACCCTTTTGCTGCCAAGCCCTCCAGAAAGCTTTTAACCTCAGCTGGCCACACCCTTTTTGCCCACTGTTTTGATTTTCTACTGCTGCGTTGCTAGCGTTTGTAAAAGATTACCCAAACCATATATTTTCTGGAAGCACAGGCCCAGTAGAATAAAAAGTGGTGCTACTAATTTTGTAGGTCCTGCTATAATTATGCAAATGTTTGCCAAATCAACATTAAACCGATAAAAATGCACAATTAAATGGTTAAAAGCAAACTAAAATCAGTACCGTGCACAAAAAAATATATACTTTTCTGACTAAATCTAAAAGATAAAACTGTATTGAGCTAATAAATAAGTATTTGTAAATTTTAAATTGTGCCTTTTTGCGAAACGGTAAAAAAAGTGAACACAAAACTGTAAATAAGCGACTTCTGTTAATTGTTTGTGCCCTGTACTGGTGTGTGTGTTGTGATAAAATGATAGGCATACATTTAATCGCAGCGCACCGTATCACAATGCATAATGTGTCACAACGCTTTGCCATGTGCTGCCACAAAGTTAAATTAACGTTATTTTGAAAAGAAAAAAAATCAAGCACTGTGATGTGTCCTCACAGACACAGAGTCCTCGATCTCTTTTTCTGCAGCCTTAACACTCAATGAATGGAAAGTACAGAGATTTCCCAGTCATTCAGAAACTAGAGATAGTAAAACATTTACTATCATCCAGTTATGAATGTATAGAAGCTTCTATACTGAGGCTTACACCCATTGAGAAACTCATGAATGAACAGGTAGTGAAGTAAAGCACTTCCTGTTCATTCATAACTGGGGACACATAGTACCATGGCATTTTAGAATAGTTCTCAAAAAGGAGCTTGGGAACATGAGTTTCTATAATGCCATTTTGATTTATGTATTTTTGATATAAACTTTCTCATTTCTAATTTGAATAAGGCGATATAATGACTGGTTAAGTGGCTGGGTGCTTTGTACTTAGTCTATACTTCCTATTAGCGATGAAGTTACAATGCCATTTATAAAATAATGCTGAATGTACTATTGGGTAGTCTTGCTACAAGATAAGGTGCCCATACACTGCTCGATTCTCGTACGAGAATTGCAGGAAATCCCGCGATCGTACGAGAATCGAGCAGTGTGAACGAAGACGTGCGACCGTTTCTACTGTACGGTCGCATGTCTTTTGTCTAAGGAGCATGTTAGAAAACCAGCTGAGAATCGTACGATTTTCGGCTGGTTTGAACGGTGCTCGGGAGACAAATGCCGAACAGGCCGGTGTGCGCACGCATTGCGGTCATCGGTCATCGCATTGCAGTCATCAGAGGGCCGCCCCTCAGGGGGGCGGGCTTGCGATGATCGAGAGTACGATCTGCCTGTCCAAGATGGGCAGATCGTACGTTTTTTTAATCACTTTACAACCATCGCAAGACTAATGTCTTGCGATGGTTGTACAGTGTATGGCCACCTATAGTGGGATCTTTGTAATGGTCATGTGGGAGGGGGCAGAGATTCACTTACTGCAGGCAAATCTCAGTAATGGATACAAAGCCGACAGGTCGATCAAGCCACTATTAAAAAAAAGCAATACAAATCAGTTTTGGGTTTAAATGATTTTTAAAATGACAGGTTCTGACAAATTGTTTGCAGACACTTAAAGCAAACAAACTACCAGAGCAAATGCAAAATGTTGGATCCCCAGGACCTTTTTGACAAATTATGCAAGTACGTAAAGCATATTTGCACATTTTGGTACACTTACCAAGCAAACTGATCCCTTCCAGGCCTACAATGTCCACTTTCTCCTCTAAGACTGGTGCTTCCATCTTCACCCATTCTATTTCCAGCTTCTGAGTCTCAAGCGATCTTTACTGGCTGGGTCAGAATGGTGAAACTCCTGCGGATATCTGGGCACAGACTTGGGTCAAGACTTTACACCAGGCTGCATGTGCACAGCTCAGGGTATACTTATTTTTTTTTAAAGTGTTGAAAGGCAGGTAGAAGCATTTAAGACCAAAAATATATGCACAGTCTCTTGCGATAGATAGATAGATAGATAGATAGATAGATAGATAGATAGATAGATATAAAGCCTGCCTGTCAGCACTTAACAGACTTCACGCTCGCTTTGAGGTCACATGAACACTTTGTGAATGTTTACTGAGGTCACATGAACACTTTGAGAATGTTTATGAAGGTCACATGAACACTCATTTACTGAATACCTCGAAGACCCCATTCACACTGAGCTACATCAGAAAAAGCGCTTTTTCAGCAATGATTTGAGCTGAGCGACTTTGAGAGACATTGAGCTACAGTGCACATATTGTCGCGCTGTGTAGCACTACTTTTCGCATGGACTTCGGATCTGCTGCATTGGAGTGTATCCAATCAAAAGCTGTCTTGATGTGACATAAATCCTCTTCCTGTTTCCTGCTTATATTTCCGTGCAAAAGTCACACTTATGAAATGCGACAATGTCGCGCAAATTCGTGCGACATAGAGCCACACCATTGAAGTCTATTGAGCTAAATCGCACGGAATCCGCCGATAAAAAGGTCATGTTCAAGCGACAAGCTTGAACTACAAGCTACAGGCGACATTGAGCTGTGAACAGCTCCATTGAAATGCATTGGACGAGCTACATTGAGCTGAAGTTTGAACGATTTTTGAGCTGAAATCGCGCTATAAATCGCTCAGTGTGAATGGAGTCTAACACAACATGAATTAAGCAGTATTGGAAAAGTATTAAAATGCTACCGATCCCAGCCAAATGTGTAAAAGTTGAATGAACAATTTATACCGTCAAACTTTACTAGTAGCTGCCTATAAGACTGTAAACAATAAAACGTCCTACAAAACAAATAATCTCAGGTCTGCCAGTTGTAGAAGTCTGTAGTGTTCTGAATATAGAACACAAAATCCAAGTCATTATCTCTCAGGCAAAATGTCTACAAAATTATTAATTGCACTAATGTGTGCGTAGCACTTTGATGAAACTACTGAAGGATTCAGCACTAATGCTATATGTGTAATTACTATCTGCTAAGTCTGATAACAATATAATTAAACATAAGGCATTGACAACGCATAACAGATCTGATATTTGCACACTAGGTGGTACAATTAAAACCAAACATAGCTGATAATAGTAAACAGTGAGAGGTAAGAAAATGCCACGATAAAGGCCATCTACCAATAGTGATGTGGGAGAAATATTTACTTAATTCTAAGAAAACAGTCTGAGTTAAATTAATGTTGAAAACGACTACATATACAGCAACACTACAGAATGGCTCTTCATTGCCTCCAATTATTTACCTCAGGGAAGATTGAAATTTAGGATTCTGTTCAAGACGATAATAACATTAAGAGCTTTTAATGAATCATATAATCTCAGTTGGCCCAAAACGCTACCTTAGCTGACCAAATTCAATGGAATACCTTTAGTCTTTTTTACAATAAAAGAAAATTAAAAGATGATAGGGTTTTTGGGAGGGGTGCAAATGACCCACCAAGAGAGATGTGCTAAAAATATATATCAAATTTTATTTTGTATAATATTAAAAGCGATGCATTTCATGTATCTAACAAAAACCCTGCATGGGATTTGCTTGTGTAAGCATTCCTTTGGTACATACATATTGATATGATCCAAGTTATTCAAAGTAAATAACATGATATTAATCACAAGGTTGACAAAAATATAATTGCCCCTATAATTATAGATGTCTGTGATCTTAATCTAATGTATGCCTAAACAAAGACATTTCTTTACTGTTAGATCCATCTGTTTTGGGTCTCCTGATGAAGCCACTGGCGAAACGCGTCGGTACCTATTAAGCTAAGCCATTATAGGGGCAATTATATTTTTGTCAACCTTGTGATTAATATCATGAGTGACTAACTTGCTTTTCTCCACAACACACACAAAAAGAAGTTTGATGCAACCATTTATGTTTTAGTATATATGTATTTGTGATAGTATCCTGCATGCATACTTCGGATGAATCAGGTAATTGCACAGCCAACCGTGATTGCACTCAGAACTGTAGCTGAAGCGCAGGCCAGTATTCCAACAGGACAGTGTTTTAAGCTGGCCATACACCTTAGAATTATCGTTCGACTTCTTCCGTCATGTCATCGAACCCCCATTCAATCTCCTCTTGTATACCCCATCATGCACAGAACAATGTCGATTTCCATTATCGTTCGTTAGCAATACTAACTGGCCGCATTTTGATCGACAGAACAGATTTTTGTTTGCACATGTGCAGTGTTCATGTGGCAATTTTTTTCGTACGAAAGCGCCACTAATTCATTGATTTTCGTATGTCTCAAAAAAAGTTTTCTAGCCTGCCCAATAGATGACATTCATCCAATTGTACAGTCATTCTGATCGTTCACTTCCCATCAACTGGCCGATTATCGTACGAAAACCCAATCTCGTTAGTTTTTTTTAACAATAATCGCAAGCTGTATGTGTACCTTTAGAAAGCACTGGCCAGCAAAGATGCCATGCCTGAGCTTTAGTACCAGGTCTACACATCTGAGCACATTGTACTATCTTAAAGCGTATGTAAACACCCCCCCCCAAAAAAAAAATTTAAATAAAAACAAATATTATTTATACATATCCAGTGCAGCCATCAACCCGCAAGGGGACAAGAACAGGCAGCACAGAGATCACCTCCTCAGCAAGCTGCTATCCAATCACAGCCTTTCCTAAGCTTTGTTTGGAAAAGCAAATGGGTGGGACTTTGTCTGGTGTCTGGAGGGGATGTATAGCTTTGAAAACTGGCTAACCAGAATTATAGTTTATTGGCAGTTTGCAATTATGTATTTCAAATGCTTATGTATGGCTACACTTATATATTCATACTACACGTAGGCCTCATTCACACCAGATTCTTGCCAGAACGCACTGCCTTGCATTGCGGCTGGGTCACTTTTTTGTGGGGCAGGAGGGGGCGTGGCCGGCCTTTAAAGTGAATGGCACCGTTGCCACGCCCTCCGGCTGCAATGCGATTGGCCGCACGCGATCGCAAGGCACATTATGCCTGCGGTCCGGTCCGATGAAAATAGTGCTTGCAGCATTTTGATCGGACCAGACCACAGGGAAAATGTGCCTTGCGATCCTGGGCGGCTGATCGCATTGCAACCAGAGGGCATGGCTACGGTGCCATTCACTTCAATGGCCCGTCACGCCCCCTCCTGCCCCCACAAAAAAGTGAGCCGGACGCAATGCGAGGCAGTGCGTTCTGGCCAGAATCGGGACAGAACGCATTGCATCTGGTGTGAACGAAGCTTTGCTGTACATCTATACTGCCCTCCAGAAGCCGAAAAACCAGAGTTTATAGAAAGGTACAAACAGGCTTCTGGGGACTGCAGAATGGTAACATTTACCTTAAACACTTCTGTGTTACAAACACTTAATGTGAACTGCTCTAAAAATATTATTGGAAAATGTATAAACTACCCTAAACTACTGTTTTGAAAAATAAAACAAAAGTAAAAAAAAAAAAAAGAAAATTCTTATTTATTAATATGTTTCCCCAAGACATAGGCTTTATTTTGCCTTACATGTGAATAAGATTTACTCAACTAATTTCAGCAAGAAAAAGAAATAACACAAATCCTTTACGTAGTCCTCAGTCTTTTCAGGGCTGCTGCATAAAAGCCTGCAATTCATCTATATTTAACACATTTTCATCTCCCACTTTTATTTAACATCCTGCATAGACTCCACGATTCATTATTAATAACTCCTTCATACTTCATAGTTAAACACAGTATCAGGGACTTTTAGACATTATTGTTCTTGCGAACAAAAGGAAATCTTTGCAGAAGGGATGGAAACGTACCTGATGCATCCTCTTTGAAAATCAGTCAAAACACATCCTATAAAAAGAACCGGACATCATCATTTAAAAAAAAAAAAAAATGACAGCTTTGATTATGGAAATCTGTCAGTATTTGTAACGGTTTCTTAGAAGTTCCAGATAATATTGAAATAATTCACCATCGACTGAGAAAGAAAAATTCTTGAATGCATTTCAAAGTTAAAAAAAAAAGTTCTTTACATAAATATAGATGTAAACAAAAAAAAACTTAAAAAAAGTTAGAGATTAAAAAAAAATATATGTATTTTTTAATCTCTAATTTTTTTAAAGTTTTTTTTTGTATATATATATATATATACATACATACATACACATACACACACACTTCCTGTTAACTGAACCATAATCATTTTACTGGCAGGCAAACTGATGGTTACTATAATGCTGCCATACTCGTGTTTCACTCTCTTGTGAGAGTCCGCTACTTCATTTATAAAGGCCCACTGACTCTCATGGGACAATTTGTGGAAAGTTGTGTGCTGGATAGAATACCAAGCCTACAGTACAACAGCAGCACAGGAGCCAAGTGATCAGCCACTTCGGGGAAGGGGGGCACTAAACTACTGAGATCAGACAGAGGGTTAAGCAAAGGAAGGAATGTGGAAAGGACAGAAAGAGGAGAGGCAGAAGAAAAAATAATGTCAGTGGGAGAGTGGTAAGGGATGTATAAAGAGAGGGAGATGAAACAATACAAATCTTGCTTTATTGTACATAGGGTCAAGATAAAGACAGAGGGGCAGTTTTCAGGGTGGGATAGAGGTTTTAATTAATCTTTGGGAGTTTGTCAATTTCATAAGTTGTGTCAGCATCCGTACTTGCCTTAGACCAAGTCTTTACCCAATTACTGTCCAGGAGTGTTCACAGCCACTTTGGAGCCATCTTTCTGAGACCTACTATGCGTGGGCAGACACCTGTCACAGGGAATCAATGGGCTTCCCACTTCCCTTCAACCTAGCAGGGCAGTACATTTATCTCTAGGGCTAGGTTCTCTACATGCCCATTAACGCTCAGATGGCCATGGCTCAGATGCCCTGGCAGCAGTAAAAGCTACCAGGGCAAAAGGTTTAGATTAGTGATTTCTGCCAGGGCCCGACAGTGCTTAAAGCCTCTTTGAAACTGTACTCATGAGGCCACCAGGCAGGCAAATGCATCACTCAGCTATGTAGCAGGGGGGTGGGTTGCCTATTCATTTCGAAGTACTGTGGGTGATGGCCAAAATAGCCACCTGTGAAAAGGCTGTAAATGTTGATAGGCCATGGAAATGCTGCAAAAGAATGAAGGATAGGCTGGGTATGATGTATTCTTCCTGAAAAGTTTAATCAGAAAGGCCAAATAGAGAGTTGGCTCTTTTAAATGATCCTGAAACCTAACTCCATACACACATATATTCACACTAAGGTATTTAACTATTGCAAACATCCTTCAGTGGTCGGATAGTAAAAATAAATACAACCACCATCGAATGTCTATGGCCAGCATTACAGTGAAGAACATGCTTCACAAGCTTAATTGAACTAGAACTGGGGAGTATAGGTTACGCACCGTTTTCCCAAGCATTATTGTGATTCACTTTGAAAATGTAGTCATGTTTCCTAATCAGACTACGACATGAAAACTTCCCTGCAAGATATAAACCCCATGCTGAGCCTACGATAGGCTTGCAATTATGATCTAATTATCACATACAGACATTAAAAACACAGACATCAATGGAAGGTAAGGACAGCTTGCCCTGCCTCAGTCACCTGTCTTTTATAAGGTCTGTGAAGCCCAAGCTGTCTTCCTGTCCCCCAGTCATATATTTAGATTACCTTTACCGAGTGCATACTGTGCATATTTCTGTTTAATTACTACAATGCAGCACACAGTGCAAACTGTCACTTAACATCGCAGCGGTATACATTACAATAAGGTTACCAGATCAGCAGAATAATCAGTGACTATAACAGAAAGTGCACTGTGCAGACCAGACCTGACTGCAAGCTATTTCTTACACAGCCATATTTAGTGCACCAGGAAATTCCACCTTTACACCCTGGAAAATAATATTGTAACATTAAACATGATTCCTGTGTGCCTAGTTATTTAAAGGATTACCTTTAGGCACATTTCCCAAAAAATCCCCATCTATCCTAGCATCCTCAGCAGATTAGAAACCACTGTTTCCCTTTTTTGCACGTCCTACCTTCAGGCAGTACCCAGCCTAATCACAAAAACTCCTTGGTAGGCAATGCCCATCGGTCCTAAAGGATCTGCCGGACGATAGAAGGTGTCCCCAACAACACAGAAGGAACGAGCGCTATGGCTCATTCAAGGCCACCAGGCAGGCAAATGCATCAGCAAATGCGCAGTACGCATGTTCTCCCTTCGGTGAACAGAGCTGAGCTCATCCACTGCTACTACAAAAGGGAGGATTTCATACTGAAGATGCTGGAATGCATTGGGATTTTTTTAGGAACTGTGCCTAAAAGGAGAACTAACCCTTTAACCTGTAATTTGGTAACTTGTATTAGGGCAGATGCTTTGGTTCTTCTTTACAGCACCAGATAATTTATGGCAGCAACAAACCTCCATATGTCATTAGATGCTTTTGGAAAGGGGAGCAGAGAGGAGATGGCTTCTGCTGTGCCTTGAGGATGCATTGCTCTACAGTTCCTGCAGCTAAAGAGGTCAGTGATGGCTTGTTTTAAAGTTATTTTATTAACTGTTCAGAATATGTAAATGCTTAAATACTCAGTTTGGCCACACGTTAATTTTAGGCAATACTTTATGGTCACTTCCCAGCACAAAATTGTGATAACAGAGCTTCACTGTGCTCTATACTGCAGTCAGTACGAGTCCAGTATTAGAATGGCACCATTGTGCAATACAGTAGAACTTGACTGGGTCACAGTGCTGGCCATCCCTCTCCCAGTCTAAATCCACTTATGCAGGAGATTGGATAAAGGCAAACATTAAAACAAAGTGAGGTATTTAAAATACATCTGGGATATTTTTTAATGCAAACAGATTTTACAAGGTTCCTCACATTTGCCTACTGTATTTAGAATAAGTTGAACTCCAGGTTAAATACACAGATGAAATACATACCTTGAAGCTGTTTTAGCAGTCAAAGGATTTATATTTTTAATAATCCATTCCTGAGATTTACACAGGTCTGTCAACGCAGCACAGAGCTGTCTAGCAGGAAAGTGGACGTGACCTTTCTCTGCTTTTCACTTTCACTTACAGGTCTTCTCCCCATCACCCGTGAGTGGCCAGTGAAAAGAAGGCTGCAGGAGGCTGATACCACATCTAAAAGAGGTACTTACAGTATTCATATTACAAAAAAATAAATACATTTAATTATGCATTAATGAATTACAGAGTTGTATTCTTTTGTGTCTTATATCTGCCTGGAGTTCATTCTGAAGGAAGACTATAATGGTTTTAGGTCATTTCTAGCAGCACAGTCAACTTTTGTCTGAACTTCTGGCTGGCTTCAGTGCCAAAACTACTAATTGTGGTCATGTATACAGCTGCAATATAAAATATTGTAAACCCCCAGGGATCAGTTGGGATTCTGAATTAATGGCTCCTAAAGTATTATGTGATTTTTATTTAAAATATAAAAATGTGGAAATCTCTGTTATAAAAGAACACACACTTTTCCCCCTTTATACCTGTGTGATTTAATGTGGTGCAACTTTAAGACAATCCCAAAAGGCCAAAATTGCTTCTTCAGTTTTTTTTCAACAGTACACCCCAAGGTCACTATGCATTGTGGTGTGCTGTAACATGGATCAGTTGGTGTAGTGCATTGGAGTGCCCTTCAAAATGAATAGCACCACAACACAGTACTTGCATTACAGCAGTAAATTATTATTATTATTCAGGATTAATAAAGTGCCAAAAACCTGGCCAAGCAGATTGCTGTGCTCACAGGAAGCGCCACATTCAGGATCTCAAGTGGTCTGATATGCCCCCTTTCTTGTGCTCCAGTCAACAGCGCTCAGGCTCCCTGAACTTGTATTGCAACACTGCCTAGAGCCAGTTGAATTAAACTCATCATTTTCACATATATATGCAGTGCACTTTTTAGACTACACAATCTTCCTAACCAAAAATAAATGGAGCAAAATGAACAGAACTATTCATAAAAATCCCTTCCTAAGCCACAAGGGCAGAGGAGGACGCTTCAAGTAAAAAAAAAAAAAAAAAAAAAATCTTGTATTCACAACCTGAAGCAACAAAGTAGATTTGTCATTATCTATAAAACTTCAACATATTCCGCTATTGCTCACAATGAATTGTAGCCGTGAAAAGCAGGCCATACGCCTGAGAAAAAAGTCTTAAGAGTATCTTAAGACTTTTTTCTTTTATGAGACCGTAACACAGTACATAACAATTCCGTGAAGGAAGCACTGAACTTGTTAGTGAGCTGCAATAGCTATCCATGACCAGCGAAATAGACTAGATGGTAAAACATTAAACATGTGACAGAACTTACACTGCTTGATTTAAGATGGTTTTGAAATATATTTACTATAAACAGATGAGGTGCTGCACAAACACAATTTATAATCCCATCAGTATTATTAATCGATTAAACTTGGAAAATGTGGAGAGTATGCCATTTTGTTGTTAACAGATGGGTAACTGTGGATTCAAAATAATAAGCCAAAAAAAAAGTGTACGACCTGTGAAAGGCTTAGTAGGATGTCAACCAGACAGTATTTAAATAATGCCAAACCGCAAATGAAGAGTAGATCAGAAATCTTGGAATGCAGAAACTATATAAAAGCCCAACTTTGTGCTCCCTG
>NW_017306270.1:6240077-6305676 GCF_000935625.1 Nanorana parkeri | reverse complement strand
CATTTATCACTAGTTTTTTTCTTTTTCTCATGTCTTCTGGACAGTCAAGTGACAAGCAGAGTCTCCTTCAGTCTTCAGTAGTCCTGAATGATGCAAAGGGTGGCACTGACATATTGACTTTTCCACCACTCTCTGCATTAGTATAATGTGATTGCAGGGAGCCATGCTTAGAGGGAAGGGCCATGATGCCCTGCATGCATAAAAAAAAATTACATATGAGAGTTGCCATTGTTGGTTTTTTTTACTACTACTATTTACTCATTCACATCCATCCAACAGTCCTGAAACAAGCATGTGCATATCAGGTGTCCCAACGCTTCTCTCTGGCACAATACATTTTCCATATCAGTAACTAGGTACTAGTAAAATCAAGGATTAAAAGGACAGAACCAGAGTCTGCATCTACTTAAACAATGGCAGCTCCTAGATTCCCATCCTAACTTAGATCTTTAACCCTTTGTTAGGACAGATCAACTCTAGTCTACAGCTGATATCTGCCAGCATAATACAGACAGGGTTAAATTATGTTAACATTAACCTTCCTAGCCCCCATGCACTCCAGAGCAAACCTCAATACAGAGAACAACTTCTTTCTGAATTGATCATGTAAAGTGCAAGCAGCAATGTAACTTTTTTAAAGTTATGCTATGCAAATGTGAAACAAATATAAAATAGGTGTTATCCCAATGTGGCTAAAAAAATGAAAATACACTTTAAACTGAACATGTAAACTATTTTAAAAAGTATTGCCGAAGAGCACGCATCATAGGGTACTGCTATTACAGACCAGAACATTATTTTTGTGGGAGACAAAGATTTAGTTGTTGTTCCCTTTTTCCATGATTTCTATATTATTCAACATAGTTGGACCCAGAAAGAGTCAAGTAACATCTAGAGTCTAGACACTGACAGATATAATGTAAACACAATTCTTTAATTATTAGCTGCTGCATACCCAAGTGCTTTGTATTCTTCATGACAGATAAAAACAGGTGCAATAAAATAAAAATAAGCTGGTCAAGGTGATATCTGGAGCACTTACCACCAGTAATTGCAGTTTATTTAGGATTGTGCTTCCATATGACCAGCAGTGCAATACCACAAAGGGATTTGCATCATCTTCAAAAAAAAAAAAAAAGGTTTCTAAGCTATTTGCAGAATAGAATATTGCCAGACTGCAGAAATATCAAACTGCACAAACAGAGAAACATTCCTGTTTTATTACTGTCTTAACAATGTGCACAACCGGCTGCTTGTCTCATTGACATAAGTAAGCACATTTGAAATATACTGCAATATAAGGGGTATTAAAACTGCTCAACGTAAACAGTTTGCAGACTACAAGGCTCATTTACAAACATCACAAGACGAAGGGAAGTGAGAATTGGAGAAAAAAAAACACCTTTCCATTCCCTAGTCCGTTTGTGTACATTAAATGCCGCTTGGAGCGACTTTTTACTTGAAAAGTTCTAATGAGGCTCAAAACAAATGAAAATATACTTTCCTCCTACAAGCACATATAATGAGTCTCTGATCTGACCCTTGTTACTCTTTCTAGATGGAGAGCTTAGCTGTACTTTTTAGTTTGAATAATCTCATTTAAGGCTGTCGAATCAATATACATGCCAATAAACTCATGCAGGATGCTTTTATATAATAATACAAATTATAATGCATAATGATAATGAACATGTTGGTATTTTTTGAAGAACTACAACCTATAGGAATATTAAAGTTTGATATATCATATTCTAAAAAGAAAAGGCTGTAGAATTCATTTTTTAAAAGGAAATGTAACTCGCACTGCACCCAGAAAATGTTCACATTTTATCCTGAGAAGCCACATAATATTGAGCATACCTAGCTTATTTTTGTTATTTTTAGATAGCATTACTTCACAGAAAGGTGGTGAATAGTTGCATATAAACTAATAATACAGGTGCTCCCACTGGAAATTACTGAAAATGGATCATAGCACCACAACAAGACTCACCCACTCACAATGTGTATTAAATTACATAGTTCTGTATATCTACATATGCACACTTAAACCCAAATAAACTCATGTAAAATCTGGAACAACATTGTTCCAAATTTTACATGATTGGGTATTTGGGTGTGAATACAAAGATAAATGTTAGGTATTTGATATTGGATTTAATAAAGTCCAATGCATTTATAAAGCTAATGCCAACCTGATAAAGGAATAACATGGTCATGAAATACTAAAGCTTTTATACATAAAGCTCCACTATAGTCTTCATAATAAAGTGTTTATTCATGCAAGTATGATTCTCTTGATGTAAATAACCCCATTATTGTATAATAATGTAATAAAAACTTGTCGATATGCAGGCTCCGCTTCCCACAAAGCAGTGCTGCACAGCACTGTGCCATGCTGGTCTTTTTATCTCACTGAAGGTCTATTAGACAGTGTCCACTTGAATGGAAAATAAATAACACTCTCTGCAGTCTCCTACAATGCTTCTGAAAGTCAGACTCCATGTGATATTTGCCTAGAATTCAGGTCAACTGAGGATAAGCAGGTTTTATTTATGGCAAGCACTTTATGAAAAATAATGTGACTTCTAATATATTGACATGTGGCCTAGTAATTCATGTAAAGTATGCATTCAATAAAAATGTCCAATTAAAAGGAGAACATACTAATTTATTTAATTGAAAACAAAACTTATCCTGGGTCAAAGTTTATTTTACTTATGCAGTCCCTAGCACATTCAACATTCCGGGCATCTTAGCTCAAAATTATTTTTGCTCTGGCAGTATCGCTGGTCCCTGGAAATCACTCATTCCTTTAAATATAGTTGTCCAGATGTGCCACTGGTCAAGGCATAGCAAGTTATGCCTGTGCACATCGCTGTAGATGGGCTGTCACCCACCAGAAAAGTTATTGTTAAGTGGATGTGTCTTCAGAAGGTGGCAGTTTGTCACACACCAGACAGGCATTGATAAGAGTGCAGATGGGAAAAAAAAACCATTCTAGATTACAAGACAGTGGCAAGTGATGCAATGAAACTAGTTTAAAATCTCCGTCTCAAAGAAAGCACTGAATATCTGAACAATAGATATTTAATATGTAGTGGAGTCAAGACTAAGTTTTGGAAAACACAGGAAAGGGTATGAACCACTGTCGGATATATATTGCTTTGTGGCAAAGATTAACCCTCTGTGTCTTCTGGTGACCATTGCCAGAAGGCTAGAAAGTGGAGGGGAAATCCAAAATTTGCCACCATATTGGAGTAGCAGAGTCTTATACTGTGTTAGCCATCAATTAATGCATAACGTTTGGAGTGTGTGGAGTGGTACACTTTATTGGTTAACAAAGCATATCTAAAGCCAGACCATCTACTTGGTTTTGTTTTAGACAAAAGTAGGGAAACCCCTAAGAGGTATTTTTGCTACCTGTCTCCTAATAGGGAGATTACCTTTACTTCCGGTTCAATAAACACAGCAGAGTAATCTCTCTAAAATAGGGTAAAACCTCTGTAAGCTAGTGGTCACCAGAACATATCTCCATATTGTTGGAGTTCCCTTTTATTTATTTTGATGTCTCAAAATCTCTTATCACTGTCAGTCTCTGTGACAATGGTCACCAAAACAAATTGAGAGAGCGTGAATCTCCCCAGTGGAGACAAACACCAATAAAAATTTGATTGGGATTCTCACAACTATTAAAAATAAAAAAAAGGGGCTTGGGCTTTAGTTACACTAGGAGATATTAAAAATACACATTTCCAGGACCTTTTTTGAGGTTCCTTGCTCGGGCATTATAGAATCCTTAATATGGTTCTGAAACCCACTTATTTATACACAGAGTTAGGAAAACGGAATCAACCTAATGAAAAAGAAAAAAGCAAAGACAAAACAAACAAAAAAACAGTCAACCCCCCCCCCCCCCCCCCCCAAATTCATACTAGAACCATGCACCATATCAGGCCACATCCCCTCAACAGGAAACCCTATTTATCATTTTACTATTTGGTGAATGAGTAGGGGGTAACAAATACCCCTTCACAAGGGGGGTGGCATCTAGGTGCACCATTTATGAAAAGGGTATGGAAGGAATTGGGGGGACCCCATGAAAACGAACAAAAAAAGAATCAATGCGAAACAAAACAAATGTCTACTATAGGGAAGGCGGTAACTGCACGGGCCAGAAAATCTGTTTGGAAGTTATTGTTTATTTTTCCTCAGCAACATGCATTGAGAGGTGCTCCGCTTAGGCTGAATAAATGCTTGGCCATGAATGTTTAGAAAAGAAGCAGACATGGGTGACTGAGGACAGTTGTATCAACTTGGCACACCCAACCACCATTACTAGCCTCCTTCAGAAATGCTAATTGCCTGACTTTAAACACTTTTACACCACACGCCTGGGGGAAAAGAAGCTTGCAGAAAATAAAGGAGAACAATTATTTATTTATTTAATTGTTCTGAGTTAGTGACTCAAAGGGGTTGATTTACTAACCTTATAAACACACCATGAACATGTATACACCTCTGTAGTGTGTTCCCTCCCAGCATGATCTATGGGTGGAATCTAAACACCTTTTTAGTGTGTACACACCCAGCAGGTGTGTTGTGCAAAGCCAAGCATGAATTGCAAGGTGATGTTGTGTAAATTAGCTCTATGTTGTGTTGCTTGCGTTGATGAATGCAGGAATGTAAATGATGAGCTAACCATTTTTGTCTAAACTGTGAAGCAGCATTATATATGCATCATGTGCATGATTTTTCCATATATGACATTAGTGGAAATATTCTTTTAGAGACTTTTTGGTTGATAAATACGTTTTGCTGTGTGAAAATCACATGCACCTGGTGCGTGCGTGTGTTTAGGTTAGTAAATCACCCCCAAAGTATTAAAACCAAACACCACGGCAGTCAAGGAATTAGCAATCAATGGCAAAAAAAAGGGTAGAACCGCTGTTTTTATCCAACAGCTAGTAACAGAGTTTAAGGAGGACATGAAGTAATAGGAAATCTCTCCAAGGGAGACAATTAAACATGTATTTAAGGAAAAGAGAAAAAAAGTTAGATCCTGAATGTATGGCTTGAGTTGGGCTTTAATAACCAAGGCAAGTAAGAGGTGATTGAATAACCTACAGAGAGAAACTGCCTTTAAATTATGTTTCTTACATTTCAATGGAACACGATTATCCTCACTCTTCCATTTGGGGGGAAAACAAAGGGGCAGAGAATCAATTATTTCCCTTGGATTATAGTAAGTTTCAGGCTGCCAGGACTCATAAGATTCACAGATAGCAGGTTCTTTGAACCACAAAAGTGTTTTAATAATGGTTTATGAAACTTCAAGGTAATCTAATAGGGTTCCTTTTAAGTAATTCAATTAACTTGTTGCATTATCTCCTTAAACACGAGTGGCATTTAGATGTTAAGTTGCTGTGAACAATAACTGTCATCAAGACGCACTAGAACATGGCAATGAGGAAAGGGAAATATGAATTTAACTCGGCTCAATTACTGCAAAGAATCTAATTGGAGATTACTAAAAGGAAACAAAATACAATACAAAACAAACATAGCTGGGTAAAATGAGAAAAGGGTTTGGTACAAAATATGACAGTATCTCCCCCCTAAATGCCATATATTGTGCACAGAAATGTGGTCTCTATTTACATTAGTATATTGGAAAATATAAATCACAGCAATCATCATTTTTTTGCATATCACAGGGCTGCATAATTCGGAGTTATAAAATGTTCTTCATGCCAGATTTTCACTTGTGGCTATGAGCTGCACTGTACATGGCTGCCAATTAGAACCAGGTTAGTGTGATTACAGCCATTTTGTGATACATACATAGAAACCTTCATATACAAAAGGACCAATTTCCACTAGTAAGCACTAAAGAAAAGGGTACACTTTTTTAATGAGAATATGGCAAATGTAAAATGTTAAGGTGAACACGAGCTAGTGCAAATGGACAGTTCAGATGTCTTTACTATGCAGTCACATTGACTTGCATTGAGGAATAATGGAAAATGAAAACAGAACTCACAGGTTCAAGTAAACTAAACCAAGAATAAAACCAAAACCCAGATCTGCTTGTGTGAGGCACTCACTCCCCAGTGCCTCATCGTTCTCATATCATTAATCATTTACTGCTCCAATTTCTGCCACCCTCAGTCAAAATCCATGTACCTTTTGGTATGCAGGAGCATGTATTCTGCCCCTGCTGACATATAGGGGCCATGCTCCAGGGGTGTCACATGGGGGGTTGGGTGAGCTTTATGCTACATATCCAGATATAAATGTTAACCAGACAACTGCACAATTGGTCCTTTAATCTATTCCTCTCATTCGACCTGGACCAATTATCTACCTTGTAAATCCAGCAATCTTTGCAGTACGCTATGTGGCCTTGCCCAATGCGGCACAGCCTTTCCAGCAGACGTGTCCCAGTGGCCACATCCGTTTCTAAAGGTAAGCTGTACACATGGCGACCACCAGTGGTGCAGCAGAGCATAGCTTACCCACATGAATAGGTGGGGCTGTGGTGCGCATGTGCATTCATAAGAGGATGCTTTAGATGGAAAAGCTGTGTGGTGTTGGGTAGGGCTGCACAGCAAAGATCGCTGGATCAAAGAAGATAAGCATTTGCCCAGGTGGGCAGTAGTAAGGGGGGCAGATAATTATAATAAACAGTCCAAAAAGGTAAAGTTATCCCTTAAGGTAAATTTTGAAACAAAAAGGAACCAATTTCTAACCCACTATTGGTATAAGCTGCGAGTGGGGTTAAAGATTTCTCAGAGTTGCTATTTTTACCATTAATATAACACAGTGTTACAGACTAATGTACTAATCAATGACCTCTGTCTTCCATTTCCACTGCTCTATCCCATATACTATAATGAGTTTGCCATCCTCAAAGACAAACCACTAACAAATATGCTGATGAATGTGTTTTTTCATGCAACATTAAGTTGTAAAATAGATATGATTAACACTGATTGTTCAACTATTTAAACGTTTTTTAACATACAAAGAGACACTAATGTTTGCTAAATGTTCCGCATGCCAGTTAAAAAAAAAAAAACAGGGTTTTATGTTGTATTTTGTATTGTAATCTGTGCTAATATATCCTTTCTTAAAACCATTTTAGAGAAAAAAGCAATGTGCACAGTGTAATCACCAAACACTAGCCCTATGCTACAACAATCTTTAATTTATCTCCCTGTCCTGAAATAATGAAGTTTTGTTTGATCTGTAGTGCAACCAACTTTTCAAATAACAAGGTCTTATTAAACAAGACCAATCACTCTGAAGTCCTACCATATAAATAACTTCTTAACCCTTTCACTGTATATTTATAAAATGTAGTTTCTCCTTCTTGCTTTGGAAGTTTTCTTTTAATGATCTGCATCCCCCAAGACCTGCTTGCAGTATAAGGGCTAGTTCACACCAAGCGCGGATCAGATGCAGAGCAGTTACAGAACGGATCAAAACTGCATCCAAATGTATTCTAAAAATTGTATTTTGGGCTCTAGTTCACACCAGAGCGATCAGTTCCAGAGCATGTGAAAAAACTGCAGCATGCCCTATTTTTTCTGCTCTGGAACGCACCAAAAATGCATGCAAACGCCCTGGAATGCACTGAAAGCCTGTTTTAGGCTAAAAAAAAATAATAATTCCCAAACCGCGGCAAAACACACTGCACTATATATATTTATCTACACACACACAGAATACAAATACACTATACATTCCATTGAATTAAAGTTGAATTGAAGACTGTGCTTTACTGCTCCTATTAACTCTGACAATCTATAGGACTGTTTGTACACACAGTTAAACCTCTTGGTGACTTATCCTGCATTTATTTTCAGCTCACCAGTTCAGCAGCTAATTTACTTTTTGCACTCATTGACATACAGAAAGCATCTGGAAACAAAACATCAATACAATAAACACCCTTATGACAAGATGGCACAACAAACATGTAAAATACTAGAGTCACATCATAATTTACTTTCATGTAAACATTGCAATAATGCCTGAAAGGCCATACTTGCGGAAAATACACTATAGATTACCATCCAGATTGCCTTAAATGTGCACACAAAGGAAAGAAGAAACACTAAGCTTATTTTCATACTGTTAAGGTAAATGTGTGAGACATTCTGTAACAGGCCATAAAGTATAGAGAAGTGGACACATGCTAAATGCGGTCAGTTCCAGATGAGTGTCAGTGTACAGGTGCGGCACAGGAAAAGAATGTCTCTCTCCAACTGGATATTTTTGCTAGCATTTCCATAATTCACCAAAAATGCTGTTTAAGTCACGAGCAAGAGGGGCCTAGCCTGAAAACGCCTCCGCTTTCATGTCATTTGATTTCCTCATCACTCTATCAGTTGTCAGCACCCGCTCCTGACAGCTATGGTTCCTTTCACAGGTGGTATGTTTTACATTTCTTTGCAGTCCTGTCCTGTATTATTTAGAAAAACATTTTTTTGGAAGTGCTCACTTGTAATGCTGGATTTTTATAATGGGAGGAAAATTAAATCTGGACCGGAACAGAAAATCTAAAACTTGTGGCCTTAATACAGGTTTTGCAACTCGCCAAAAGACCATTATGGGAATACAATTGTACTGTGCACTGCCATCATAGTATGAGGCTGGTTTCTAAGAGTTTTTAAGAAGAACTCTGAGAAATTTTGTTTTTATTAACCCTTGAAGTGGGGCTACCCCCACACTGCAAGGGTTAACTGCTTATTTTAGCCTAGGGAGGAAAATAAAAAAAGTTACACTCATCCAATCCATTGAGCTGGCTTGCTCTTAGACCAGTCTGTCCAGCCTCACTCCCCCTCCTCTACGGCTGTTTAAGGTCCCAGAGTCATTACGTTCTATACACAGTGTATAGGACATAAGGACGCAGAGGGACATACCTTTGCTGCAGACTGAAGGGAGCATTGTCACCGGCGGCCAGCTCACAGCATTGAGTATAACCCTTTTCTCGCCCTAGAGACCACAACGAGCCCCACTGCAAGGGTTAATGAAAATTGTAAAACACAGTACAAGCAGTCCCCGAGTTACAAACACCCGACTTACATATGACCAGTACTTACAAACGGAGGCTATTACGGTACAGGGGGGGTCCCAGGCTGCAGCAAAAAAGTGTACCGTGCAGAATTTCAGTCGTTGTAATGCTACCGACGAGGAGTGCCCGCCTTTTTGGGTCTGGTTCGTAGTACTGTACGTACATTACAGGAAGTTGGCTCTTGTTGGACGTGCAGACGGGGGGTGCCCACCTCTTTTTCTGAGTCACTGTGAGGTTTTTATTGGCGTCTGTGTCCTCATTAGAAAGATTTAATCTCACCTTATGTCCTTGAGACAACAGGAAGCGAGAGGAAATCTACCCCTAGGAAAGGAAATTCACTCCTGTAAGAGTGATCATGGGAAAAAGGTGTCTCTACTGAAGATTTATCTCCAATCCTTGTTTCCACGACAACCCAACATTTTCAAAAATCTAATTGTCCCAGGGACATACAGTAAAGTGGGGTGACATTTTCTGAACAGGGGCACACACAGCAAAACAATTTTTACAGGGGGGTAACCCTTCCCTATGCTATCCAAAACTAAAGAAAAATTGTAAGCTGAAGTTACACTTAAAACATGTACCTGTTCCAACTTGCATACAAATTCAACTTAAGAACAAACCTACAGTCCCTATCTTGTTCGGGAACCCGGGGACTGCTGCCTGTATATACAATATATGTTGTTAGGGCGTTACACATCTATATAATGTTCTCTCCAGAGCAGGTGTTTGTGTGTAGTAAAACTACATAACCATTTACAGATACATCTATTCAGATATTATTAACTTACGATATGGACTCTATGACAATTGGCTAGGAGCAGTCTGTACTCAAGTGTTTCCGCTATTGCGGCAAAGTGCAAATCCGCTGGCTACTGCTTCGTCTTGTCAAAATCTGTGAACATCGCTTGAGAAGATCCGTGTCTGCGCTGACAGATTTCTTATCAGTGTTTTGAGCTGTCACCATGCTGTATAGACATGTCTGCAGAGTAACATAAATACCGCATATTGCAGGGTGTCTAAACTCTGCAAATATTTTTCCTGCTAGTAATTGTCATCATTAGCGGTTTAAAATGTGTGCAGTAGTTTGGGCTCTCTCCTCTCTTTAAATAAGTATTGTGTTTGCAGCAGAAGAAAAAAAATTCTGCACGTGGAACTCGGCCACTCTGTACGGCAAACCTGGCAACTTCGGCTCTGATCGCTGAGTTTTAAAATCCCAATTAAGTTATTACCTTTAAAAATGCTTTTTTTTAACCATTTTATTTTTGAGGTTGAAAGCAGCGGGGACGTGTCATGTTATACTACAACCTAACCTGCTGGTCCTTAATTCGGAATGAAAGAAATAGAAGAATCACACCTAATTACACACCACCATAACAGTTACCAGGCTGACCACATTTTATACTTATGTGATCAACTGGGCTCGCAATGCACTACACACACTACAGCATTACATTTCTCAGACTGGGTTTCATGATGGAGACAAAAGTGGGCAACAGCTGTGCAACTTTTTTTTTTACATAGTACTTTCTACTAGGAGTGTGTGACTGGCTGACAATGCAGGATAACAGCTGGGAGAGGCAGGACAAAATGTTGTCACAGTTTAACAGGAAGTGCCTCCACAAGGAACTTAAAGAACAAGGAATTGTTTTTATTAACCCTTGCAGTTCAAAAATAACAAAGATATACTCACATGAAGCGCCGAGTCGGCCTATGTCACAGCATTCCCTCCAATCTGTCTACTTCTCCACTGCAGCATTGTAATGTTCCTCAGCATCCTCACGTCTATACACAGTGGCCCATGGCAACCAATCAGCATCTCTCTTCAGTTTGCTCAGGTAAGATTTTAAAATGAGAAATAGGTGCTGATTGGTTGCAGTGCAAATCTGCTCCAGATTTTGATAAATTCCCCTCAGTGTATACAATGTGATGATTTACGGGACTTTAGATGGCTGCAGAGAAGGGGGGTACCTTTGGAGGGGGGGGGGTAACTCCACTGCAAGGGTTAATACAAAAAAAAATTAATGGAGTTCTTCTTTTAAGTCCAGATATAGCACAAGTTCCTCTGACTGGCTGTTTCATTACAATGTCCGGTCAGAAATTGGAAAAGGGAACCTACCAGAATATATAAATGGAACATCTCACTAAAGTTTTTTGCAGTTGTAAACCACAAGACTATAAACCTTATCGGTTTTGCAAGTCAAAACAAGTATGTACTCCCAACCCAAAAACTCAGCTACTGTGTCAGTGACTTGCCAGGTAGGGATGCAAGGATGTAGATGGCAGCCAGGGGGCTTGCACCTACACACATAAGTAACCGTGTTTCTATCCTCATAGGACACCCACCAGCCCAATCTATGGAACAGGTAGACACCCACCAGCCCAATCTATGGACCAGGTGGACACGCACCAGCCCAATCTATGGACCAGGTGGATACCCACCATCCCAATCTATGGAACAGGTGGACACCCACCATCCCAATCTATAGAACAGGTGGACACCCACCATCCCAATCTATAGAACAGGTGGGCACCCACCAGCCCAATCTATAGATCAGGTGGACACCCACCAGCCCAATCTATAGAACAGGTGGACACCCACCAGCCCAATCTATAGAACAGATGGACACCCATCAGTCAATGGCTCTTTAATTGAAAGAAGAATCAGAATGTTGTATACCTTGCTGATGCCTGTCCTCCCTCTCACCTGAGACAAGAAGTGACAACAGTGCACAAGAAAATATTTTTGCCCAGCCGTACGTATCGTATTTTTAAAGGCAGAATGGTTTATTTACATGATGGTCTTCGTAGTTTGGCTAACTAAAAAGAAAATTCACATGCTTCCCTTTCTGTATTTCACATCACAGGACATATTGTATTGTTCATTTATTTCCCCACTCCTGGTTACTATCCTACCCTTGCATATAACAGCTGATTCAGTGTTCTTTCTTGGGCTCCCTTGGGCTACTCCATTACCAGCCAGCTCTCCTGGGGTTGCCCGGGGCACGGCACTCTTAACTCCCCCTCCTTGCCTTGATCCTTCTTCTTATCTCCACTGGTTACAATGATCCTCACTTGCTCAGCTCCCCTGGTATCATGTCTTCACAGTCCTCCTCTTGACAAAGTCAGCTGCTTTCTACACGTCTCATCTCCGAGACCAAACAATGGGAGCCACTATACTACACTCCAGATATACTTTGTTTCTCTTCTGCCTGGTACAAGCCATTTAGTTCAAGTGCTTCTTTATATAGAAGCTATTCCGCAGTGTTTCATTTAGAGAATATGAATTCTATATGTTCTGTGGCAGCCATTAACATTATGACACACTCCATAACCCATTAGATAACAACAGAACTGATTAGAACAATGTGAGATCAGAAGGTTTTCATTTTTATTTTAAACAAAATTTGAATAACTGTACTTTGCAGCAAGCGAGCAGCAACTATGCAACCCTTTTACTGACGCTCTCAAGACTTGCATGTGTGTGTTCACAGATAACATGGGGCAGCAAAGAAAAATAAATCCCACTGCATCATGGGAGCAAACCATCTTTTTCTCCAAAGGCAAAGTCCACCTTTTCCAAAAAAAAAGAAATAAAAACAAATACACACACACACACACACACACACACACATTAATAAAAGAAAAAAAACATGTACTTTTTTTTCCCACTGCACCTTGCAAAGTATTTAAAGCACAATCAGTTGACCGCAGATGGAATGCTCTGGCTCCTGCACATTCCTCCTTTAGGGCCAAGTCACACCATAAAGAGTGCATTCCAGTGCGGTCAGCCTCTGGAACGCAACCCAGCCGCACTTTGTTTTGGGGCGGGAGGAGGCGTGGCGGTGCATTGAAGTCAATGGCACTGCAGCAACGCCCCCTGCCCGCTGCGCGATAGCCGCAGCCCAAAGGCGTGGCACATTAGTGCAAAAAATAGTGCATGCAGCACTATATGCTACTACAGGTACAGAGTTTCAGTTACAGGGACGGGACAAAGTATGAATGGACAAGTGTGATGTCACTACACGTGTACTCCATTGAGAACTACAATTCCCTCTGCCACAGTGGCAAACAGGACTTTCCATTCACAAGTCCTGTCAATTCTGTCAGCTGCGACAATTTTAAATATATACAGAATCCAGAGAGAAGATAATGATCTCCGGGATTCTGGCCGTGGTTTGTGACCACATTACCCACTGTTCATGGGTGTAACATGAAATATGTTTTTTTTAAATGGCTTTATTATTTAAAAAGGAATATATGTACAAAACTGGACTTGCCATAAAAGTTTAAACAAAATGTAAAACACCAACACTCAGGCCAGGTTCACATCTGGGTGATCAGTGACTGCACGGCAATCGTGCACGAAAACAATGCGGATGGCTGCGCAGTCACGGAGTCACACACCACCACTGATCGCACTGGCGGCTCCATTTTCTTCTAATGGCACCCCAGTCGCTTCAGGCAGATTGCGCGGATTCCTCGCACGAAAGCGCTTGAAAAAAAGATGTGCGTGGCACAAAACATTTTTCAGCGATTGCCCCGCGGATATAACCCCATTGAAATCAATGAGGCTGCGCGGCAACCGCACACGATCAGAATTCAGATTGGTTGATTCTACCTTTAGCAAATATCAATTATAATCATATGATCTAAAGCAGGGGTGCCCACAATTTTTTGTGTTAAGATCTACTTTTCAAAGGATGAGCTACATGAGATCTACCAAAGAAAAAAAACCTCCCTCGCTCTCTCTCTCCTGGCCGTCTCTCCTCGCTCTCCTGGCTGTCTATCCGTGCTCTCTCTCCTGGCTGTCTCTCCTCTCTCTCTCTCTCTCCTGGCTCGCCTTGCTGTATTTTGCAAACAGTGTAGTGCAACAGGCTGTGTAAAGCAATATTCTTTGATGTGATGCATAGAACTTCAACCACCAGTATCCACCAGAGCTTCACCCAGCAGACTCAGGCTAATAGGTAACCATGTGTGCACAGCTAAATAAATATACCAAAATGGAATAAAGGTGCCACCATTCACACCCTTCGCGATCTACCAGCATCAGCTTTGAGAGCTACTGGTAGATCACGATCTACCTAATGGGCACCCCTGATCTAAAGACTGGGAGTCCGATGATCACAACTGAACTATGTGGCTGTGTCATGATGCAGACTGAGTGCATCACAGCCTGTCCACCACTAGTCCAAAGTGATCAACATTTGTTTACCCTTTCCACATAGCAGGCAAGAGCGCAACACATCAAGGGCTGCTGGGAGTTGTGTCCCCCACTAAAATAATGTGAAAAGGGTATTAAAAGTTGTTGTTTTTTGCCGATTAAATAAATTGTACAGTTATAGTGCTAGAAGTGACCGATTATTCTTTTGTGTATCGACTCTACATCTGCTTTAAGGTCACGACTACCCCTCCATAAGACTAGTATAGCCACCACCTTAGCTATTCATTATATTATAACTTTTTCATGTTCATACCGAACTGACACAAATTGGTCAAAGCATTAAAGCAGCAACAAGAAAACAAAGAGAAGTGTCTAATTTTGACAACTGTTTTGTTTTGTTTTTTTCCAGGGTAAAACTACTAACTGCAGTTGCTGTTGTAAAAGCCTGAATGCAACGTGAACACAATGCTAAAGCATGCTCTCTCCCTTTTAAATGAGAGGCTGTTAAAATATACATAATACAAGCACAGCCCTAACTGCTAAAACCATTGCACGGGAGGATGTTTACTTGTATACAAATTGGCAGCCTACAACATAAGGCCACATTATCTTTAACAGCAGTTTGTGATTCCAGTTAACCTGTTTTCCTTCCATTGTCACAACAAACTTTGTACGTACAAATCAGTTTCACGAGGACAGTCAACAATAAATGTTTACAGTTTTCTTATTTCAAGTACCTGGCTGGAATCTAAAGATGGAAATGCATGTTCAATAAAGCTCCCCAAAAGGTATTTGAGTAGTATAACAATGACAAGATTAGAAAAAGTCATATTGGCATTTCTTAAGTTGATTATAGTTTAAATTGAAAGTGAGTGTTGTAACCCCTTAACGGTCCAGTTCATCTTTTTTCACATTTTCTGGCTTTGACTTATCAGCTGCATAGTCATGTTCTCAATTATATTCGAGTGCTGGTGCAGACTTGTGCGATTCTGGGACAGCGCGATCGTGTGCGGTTGCCACATGGCCCCATTGATTTCAATGGGGTTACATCCGCACAGCAATTGCTGAAAAAAGGTACATGAACCTTTTTTAGGCGACACACATTATGCGTTTTTATAACCGTGATCTGCACGGTTGCACAGGAGGAATCTCAGCGGGAAACTGCACCTTCTGCCTGGCTCGACTGGGGTGCCATTAGAAAATAAGGGCCCCGCCAGTGCAATCAGCGGTGGTGGGCGATTCCGTGACTGTGCGGCCATCCGCGCAGTTTTGTGTACGGTTGCAGTCACTGATCGCCCAAGTGCGAACCTGGCCTAAAAGTGTGAACCTGGCCAAAAAGTTTATCTCTCACTCAAAACTACTACTTTCATCAGTTCTTTTTTTCTTTGTTTTCCACCCAGACACTGCAGTTGTGCAGGTGGAGAATTAGGATGTCTGAAACCCCACTTTTTGTAATGCAGGAATGCATGCAGTACACTTTTTTTTAGCACAGTGTGAGTGTGGTGCGACGTGGTACAAACTGCAGTGTCAATAGAACTTTATGAAATGCCACTTGTGACATTTCAATAAAGTTCTGATGTGGGGTCCCTTCAAGTAGTAACAATGTAAGTAGTACCGTAGTCAAACTGGAGTACAATTGGAGAAAACCAGTTATATCCATATTCCAATATACTGGTTTCATGGCAATAACAGTTTTCACCAGCAGGTTTACAAACTGGAACACTATCTTAACTGATGATACTAGGATTAGAGGGAGGCAGGGTAGCACCCAGAATGTCCACCAGCAAAGGATTACCAAGTGAATTTATATTCCCTTCCATATAAGATCTATTGCAACATAGCTAAATAATTATTTTAATTTAGCAAGAAATGGCTCACCTGCTACAAATACTTCTGTGTGCAGTCATCAGAGAAGAAAAGCACTCCCATTGATAAAAAAAAAGGTTATTGTCATTCCAGCAACAATAAGCAGCAATACGTGTTCAAGCGTATCGGGGCTTTACAAGTTTGCTGTAAGAGAGCGCATAGCCTGAAATGTAAAATAATGTACAATTGATATAATAAACCAAGACCTGAAGTAAAGGATGTCCTTTAATGCAATTGGTAGTGTAGGCTTGCTATGCTTTTGAGTAAAGTCAAACTGATTACCTTTGATAATTAATAGTAGAAAAGAGCTGTAGGAAAACATATTTAGGTGTGCAAGATAAGAGCCGCACCACTGCTCTCACACACAAAGCAGCGGACCAAGTCTCTAGCAGTCAGACACACTCCCTGCAAAGTCCTGCAATTAAAATTCCTCACATTCCCTGAGCACTGCTGTTGATTGGAGCGCAGTGCAGGGGGCCTGTTGACTGAAAGATACTCAAGTTGCTACATTGGGTGTAAGAGCATTGGTCTGCAGCATAAGGGATACGTAGCGCCGCACAACTATTTCCCACTCATTGGTCTGCAGCAACCTGGGTCTCTAGCAGTCCACAGACCCCCTGCACAGTGCTCAGAGAATGTAAGGGCTTTCAATGGGAGTGTGCTGCCACCACATATATTTTAACTTGCTGCAATACTTCGTAAATAAAAGAAAAAAAAAAGGACCACACGTATATTTATTATGGTATATGGAGCCTGCATTAAAGTAATAACTACAGCTTTTTCAATTGGGTTTTAATATAGTATGGTGTCTAAGTGGTTAGCGCTCTTGCTATGCAGCTTAGACGGTTGAATCTTTTTCCAAGGCATAGGGTCTGCATAGCGTTATGTTCTCATGTTAGCATGGTTTTTGACCAGGTTCCCCAGTTTCCTCCCACAATCTAAAAACATGTTGTTGATTTGATGCCTAGATACAGTAAATCATTTTTTTAATTTTTTTTTTAAAGACGACTGGAAGCTCTTTTGGGGAAGGAAAGATGTAAAAGGTTCAACAAACACTATAAGGCACAACATATTATATTTTAGTGCTATACAAATAATATGAATGAATAAATAAGCAGTGTCTAATTTAGAAAACATTATTCCTGGATTTTACTGAAAAATCCACCAAAAGTAAGCACTGAAACAGCTCTTAAAATAGTTTTTTTAAAACTAGCTAAACTAAAATGTTCCAACAATCTGTATGGTATACAATTCTCAGCTCTGTTTAAAGAAGACACAAAAACATGACTATTAAACAGTTAGGGAAGAAGAAACACGATTTGGTCAGCAAATTGGAAACTGCATTTATATTACTTGTTTCATCTGTATTTTTCTTTTACTATATCAGCTTCGGTTTTGCAAAAATAAATTACACAGAAACACTCACACACACATACACGGCAATATAAATGCAACTAGTATGCTGACAATTCAAAGATTATGTGTGTGCCACCTCTACAAAATATTTAATTTAAGCATCACTTGTGATATGTTTGTCAAACCGGGAAGCGTATAGCGCAGGAAAATCATAGCTTAATTAAAGTTAAGGTTAGGTCAATAATGTTCATAAGCAAGATGTTTCAGCGTGATGTCACTTGGGTACAATCAATTAAAATGCACAATACAAATACAAAAAAATAAAAACCTCTTGCTGAGGGGGTGGATCTACTATAATAATGGTTGTAATAAAAAAAATCCAACTCCAAGCAATTATTGCTCAGAGTAGAGTCATAGATACTGTAGAGAACCTTCACACACTCGGAGAAGAATGCTGAGCGATATCAATTGCCCTCTCGTAATTTTACTGTCGAATAAAAACCGTGCTTCTAATATGAAGAAATAACGTGTGACAAGGCTTCCTAAAACATTCCCATTTTGAACTCGGTGAGTTAAATTGCTTTTGCTGGCCTCTTCCACCTCACAGCATGCCTGACAGCCAAATTGATCGAAACATTGAAAATAATATGCTAGGGAAAATTAAAAAAAAAAAAAAAGACACCTCAAGTTTCCCATCTTTTGAATTTTTCATAAAAATATTGTCCCTATATTCTTCCTACTTATTGTCGCACATCCGAAAACAAGTGCTATGTCAAACATGCCACAGAACACAGGAAAAAAAGAAAAGGTTTCTTTACTTAAACCCCTTCCTTTCAATGCTACCAGCCAAAATATCAAGGCCTGAAAGATTATGTTGTTCATTTATATTAAGCTCATGCATCGAGGATGCCTTAAGGCTGCTCATTAGATAGATGACTGTATTATTACCCGGGATATTGCATTGTATCCCTTCAAAAACACAAAGCTTTACAGACCACATACGATGGACTTCCAACATAAGTTCTATATAAACAGCCACATATGTATTCTGGCTTACCAATTAATGTAAATATAGAATGTATTGACTATAGTAGGGATTGGCATAGATGAGCATCAAAAGGTATGCTGGGTCAATTCATTGGCACATCAGGGTTGTAGGACTCAATACACATGAGCACTTAAATCTAGTGCCTGTTATGTGCTGTACCTAAAGAAATTCAATTTTAGTCTAGGCGGATGCATGGGAGACATTTTAAGGGAGAACGCTGAGTAAATAAACACAAAACTGTAAATCTGTTTTACTTTTTTCGTAGCGGCCATTTAGTAAAAAATAAAAAAGTAATGAAGTGCAGATCTCCTTTTCTTTCCGATCAATCCCTGCTAAGTGTCTCAAAGTTAGCTTCTATTTTTTAGTTAGTTTGTGTATTCTGCTATATTATTAATGGTCAGTGAGCTTTTGGTCAGATGTTACAACACAGTCCCTGGAATTTATAACGGGTGTTCTAGACCGTAACTAGAAGTCCGTTGCTCATCTATAAGACAAAATGGCACAACTTGCGAAAGATACATGTAATGGTCAGTAAGGTGTATATCAATATGTTACAGAATTGCCTCAGACAGAATTCTGTCTGCGACACAATGCACGCGCAACACAATTTACTCCAACACAGTGTCCAAAATGTTTTATTAAATAGCCCCCTGTGTGGAGTGCGTCTTAGGTCCCTGACCAATGGAGAACAGGCGGGCGTCTTCCAACTTACCAAAACTGGCTGTCGATATGTTGACACAGTCAGATTTTGATTGCTTCATCCAAGCAGCCTTTATGCATACCTTTTTATTTGTTAGAAGTGCATTTATCTTTCTAAAAAAGTAAGTCTTACTAGTTGTAGCCAACTTTTGTATTTGTGATTTGCTATGGGCAATTATTAGTACATAGTCCAAAACCACTGAAAGTCACCTACTCATGGCCACTAGGGGTATGTCCAAGGCACGGTTTTGTCAGTAGGAGAAGAAAGGGAACAGAAGGTTCCATACACAAACACAATCAAGTGTGTCAAGAATAAAGCACGAGAATAGTAGATGCTGATTCATTGGACTATAAAACTTCATCCACATCAGTAACCAATGTCCTGCTACTGAAGTATGCTTCATTTTCAATAAAAAAACATTTGCATACAAAAGAAAAAAAAAGGTGTGGCTGTTTACAATACAGCCATACACATAACCAGGATTACCACCTAGCATTTTCTACCATAACCATACTTCTGTCCTCAGCCACCACCCTAGTGCGGCATGCATCTACCGGACATGGAGAAAAAAATATAAATGAAAATGGATAACAGACTCACTTTAATAAACTGTAGTCTTTATATCCATTATTACAAGGCAACCCATCAATTGGAAAGTCCCAGACATTGTGCATAATATATTCCAAGCCTATACAAAAGCATTTAGTATTTTAACTAACCCATTATGTATTTTCTCAGACTAATGCAAATGATATCAACCAAATATGAAGCCATGGCTGTAGGCTAGAACAGGTTTGTGGTAGATTAGTGATGTCGGGTCTGTCAATAGTCCTACACTCATAATGGAAATCTAATAAAACCCATATTGCTTTCACACTAATAAAGGGAGAAAGGAGACACAGGCTATACAATTATAAACAAAGTTAGTATCTAACAAGTCTGTATTACTGTCACATTTTACATATCATCAACTATCACGGCAGAATTACCTGCCTGTGAAATGATTTCTTCGTACATTTTTAAACCAGGGCCTCATACATCTAAATTGACACCCTGCTGATAAATTTCTGTTCAACTTGATTTTATCCTTGAGACTGAAGAGCTAAAAAGAAGATCAATGGAGGAGACCCCTACATACCCTCTCCTGCGCACATAATAAGTATAATAAAAAAAGAAAAGTATAATCTATTAATATTGATTTGTCTGCGAATACCAAATGCATGTGTTTGGTGCTATGAAATTTATACAAAATATCAATTATTTCTGAAGGATCGGTTCACTGAACTTATGCAACTGACGATAGAGGATGATGATAGAAGTGGTATTATCACACCTCACTTGTGTCAGTTAAGGCAGAAAGTTTCTGCTGTAAAGTGCATCTGTCAAATGTGTCATGGACAAAATTAAAGCAGCCTTAACTTTGAGCACATATAAAATCATTAGAAACTTGGATATTCATAATCTCCAGAAATCGTGCAGGTTGACCAATGCATAGGTAAACTGTATAGCCACAAACATATGCACTGGCTTCCAAACGCCCAACTGGATAAAATTCAAAATATTAACCACTTAACCACTTACAAAGCCATCCAAACTCTACCCCTGGATATATGTCAAACCTTAGTACCACCATAACCGTCCCCTCCGCTCCTCCCAAGGCCTCCTGCTCTCTAGCTCCCTCATCAACTCCTCCCATGCTCGCCTCCAGGTCTTCTCTAGAGTCCCCCTCATTCTTTGGAACTCCTTACTCTAACCTGTCCGTCTATATGGCGCTATATAAATCCTGAATAATAATAATAATAATAATAATAATAATAATAATAAATAATAGATTGCCCTGTTATTTGAGCAACCTAAATCAGTACTTTGAGTGCTGCTGTTGCCCTGACACTATGTCAAAGAGAATGGACATAGCTGTATTGAATCTCGGAGCCTTCATACACTGCCCAGCTTACCAAATATGAACAATTATGTAGTACAGCTTTTAGGTGGGTGATAAGTAACTGACATTTGGCCAGGCAGTCAGGGTATCAGTTTTGTCCTAAACAATTTCGCTCTAAAAGCTTCCATATCTATTTTTAACAGCATCTTTCATAATGCAATCTGCTTAGACCCTGGGCATTGGAAACACAGAATGTAGCCTCAGTTACACTGGTCCATGCTCTATAATCATCATCCAAGGTACATTTGCACTGATGGTCAGAATGTAGCCTCAGTTACACTGGTCCATGCTCTATAATCATCATCCAAGGTACATTTGCACTGATGGTCAGAATGTAGCCTCAGTTACACTGGTCCATGCTCTATAATCATCATCCAAGGTACATTTGCACTGATGGTCACAGCATCTGCAGACCTCAAGGGGGGGGGGGGTGTTCCATGTTGGTCCTTCCACATTATTTCATGATTGCTTACCCTATGCTCACGAAGACTACAAAACTGGCTTATTCATATTTGGCCTTATGCAGCGTTTCATTTACATTTGTCACCATGTACACCAATGGCCCTTCCATGGGTGCCGACAAATTCAAGGTTGCATCTCTTGATTGGAGGCTCATGGGGCAAGCAGAGCCATGTGGTTGAGTAGCCAGGCTGATAAATAACGAAATTCCACACGGGAGAAAAAAAACTCCTTACAATCTCCGTGTACAATCTAGTCAAGTTCCAGATATCAAGAACACTATCAGAATAACTCCCTGCTTTAGGCATGCCATGTAACTGATGGAAAGCTTCTAAAGGAGAATACTTAAACTGTTCCAAAACTGACCAGAGGATCTCTACAGGTACATAAATAAAAAATAAATCACTTTGGTTTTACTCAGTTTAGGTGGACATACACTGTGCAAATTTTGCCCGGGTCTTGAGGAACTCAACAAAAATTCAGTGTGTGCCACTGTCGGCACCCTTTCGGCCGGTATTCCTCGATCAGCTGATCAAAGATGACCAGAGCCAGAAGCCAATGAGCCAATAAGGAATCTGCTCTATTTTCTTTTTAGTTCAGCCCGCGGGTTCAACGAGAAAAATAGAGCAGTGTATGGCCAGCTTTAGAATACCCAGCTACAAAACTCATGTGATACTTTTCTATTGCTGCACATGCACAATTCAAATCCAAGCTAATAAAATTCACAGGGCTTGATTGACAGCAGGTTCACACCATTTTCTGGACCAGATCTGGTCCGGAAAATGGTGTGAACCTGCCCGCAGTTCCAGTGCATTCCAGACCAGACAAAATGAGACCAGCAGTATTTTTCTGGTCTGATCTGAAACGGACTGCTCTGTTGTGAACAGGGGACAGAAATAGCATAGGGATACATTAGGGTGCATTTAGGATCTGGAAACAATCTGCTCTGGTCTTGAAATGATCTGGATGTGGTGTGAATAGGCCCTTACTCAAGGTAAATAGACTGTTCACTAAGCTAAGGGAAAATTATCTTGCAATGTGAACGTGTTGACAATAACCCAGTACTTTTTGTTTGCTCATGATCGCATGATGGAAGTCAGTAGAGCTTCACCTCATTCACCAAGATAAGAAATCCCCTTGCAAAATGAAACAGCTTTTTTCTCTTTAGTAAATCAACCCAACAGATTGCACGTAGTGTCAAAAGACAACCTCACAGCATTAACCACATCTGAAAAAGCAAATACAGGCATCACCTACAAGAAATAAAAGTTTACTAAAAAAACAAACCAAAAACCCATATTCGACTGATGTTATCTGACAGGTTTAAGCAGTTTTACCAAAGGGCAACACATCTAGATGGGCAGGTGACCTGTAACATGCCACTAAAAGGGAGAACTGTGGGCCAAATATCTTGTAGCAAAAGCTTCACATGACTAATGTTGTAATTAGTAATGATCCCCATTGATATTTACAAGGTTGTCTACAAGTTGTGCCTGTGGCATGACTGCCATACCATAGTCTGCTGGAAAGGACAGGCAGTCTTGTGTACACAACACTGAACAAAAAGAAACATAATAATAATTAACTATATGCATGTCAATGTACAGTACCTGATCCCCTTGCCACAAATTCAAACAAAAACCGCATTAAAATAAGCACAAGACAGCATAAACAAACCAACAATTCACTGGAAAAAGTGAACTAGGAAATCACATCAGCTGCAGAAAATTACTGACAGTGTCTGTTTCTATTAACCTCACAACACTTCCCATATTTTTTTTCTGTTCAAGAAAAATACAGCACACTGAGAAATAAGCAGTACTTTTTTTAAGTGCAGATTGACAAATACTTCGAAAGCTCTACAATTTGGCTTCCATATCTCTGAATTGGTATTTCAATGACAGATGCTTGTTGCGGCAAAAAAACACTGTCAGAATAAAATTAGGTGATCTATCATTTTAAGATATGGTCTTCATATACTGTTTACTCGAAGATATCACTTGCCTCAAGCCAATTTTGACCAAGAACATTCTGTGATATGGAAGTGATTTGTATATCATCATTTTTGTGATAAATGTAGCTCTTGAACACAAAATAACCTACCACTGCACAGTATTACAGTTAAAACTCCCTTTACCAGTAAATCTGCACTGGTGTTTTTTATTGCTGCCAGAGCACACAAGGCTGCAATCTGTGTTTTTTTATTTGTGGAATATAATCATAGCTAATACATCCCTTCAAGATCAATAGTCTTTATTATGTACGCTAGATGTTTGGTTACAGTATATTGTGTTATAATGGTTCTTGGTCGAACATTTCTTATTAAAGTGTAAAATTCCTATTTGTTGGATACGCCAATAGCAAAAACACAGATGAGTACCAGCTATCACAACCTTAGCTGCAATTACAGATTAGACTTGCAATGCCACATACTAGTGAAAGCCAACACTTCGAGTACCTCTAATTTGCAATGCTTCCTAATAACAACCACTATGTCTAAATTAAAATTAAACATATTGGTTGCTAGTAAGAAGAGTCTTGGTTGCAAGACTCTGGAACCACTGAAGGCACCTCAAGGTTACTATGTAGAGGTGGCCCAAGAGATTTAAGTTTTACTTGGAAATTCTTAATACAGGTTAAATAAGCTGCACATAGGTTTATGAAATACAAAAACAAAACAAATTGGTCATAGTCTCCAGTTTTCCTTTCTCGTTCTTTATCTGCTTATATTGTGCACAGGCTGTTTGAACCGGAGAAAAAAAAAAAAAGACACATTCTGGAGGTAGCAAAAACTCAATGGAGTGGTCATGGCTTCATCTTAACAAGGATCTAAAGACTGACACAAAAGGTACAAAAGGATAAGGATCTAAAGACTGACACAAAAAGGTACAAAAGGATAAAGACTGGCACAGGGACCTACAGGCAGCACAAAGTACCTGCACGTCAGCAATATTGCTACATTTTAGACCAGGATAGGTTCAATATAACCCACACCAATTGAAATCCTCTTTCACTGGTTTGACTGCATTAAGTCTGGCAATACACAAGCCAAGTCCTAGTCCCTTTATCTTCTCTGTCCCAAAATTGAATACAATTACCTTTTTTGGGGGGGTTTACTTTCCTACACTCAACATGTCTGGCTGCTGGTGATTTCACATGCATGGCTATGTCCTCAAATGTATCTGTAGCCAATTCCTTTCCTGACTAGGTCAAGCCATAGGTTCTCCTTCCTGCACAACCCTGCTATGCAACCTCCCCTCTTAACTTCCTCACCCAAAAAACAGACCACACAGTATTGGATATAAAATGGCTGTAGCAGCCCTTTATTACAAAATGTTAAATGTAAACAAATTAATCTTCTTGGATAGCAGTCACTAGAACAAACGTCCTTATTAGATTTTCCTTCAGCAGAATATTCTTAAAGTATATGTAAACTAAAATCTATTAAGATTTATCATGTAAATAGAATTTTAAAAGTAGATTAATATTATCTGCCTCTTTTATTATTATTACTATACAGGATTTATATAGCGCCAACAGTTTTCGCAGCGCTTTACAATATAAATGACACAATACAATTCAAGACAAGATGGTAAGGAGGACCCTGCCTGTGAGGGCTTACAATCTAAAAGGGAGGGGCAAGTGATAATGATACCTGATGTCCCTACCATGAATGTCCTTGTTCAGGCACTTACACCAGTAAGCCAACAATGCTTTGGCCCTGTCTCCCAATTGTGCTACAAGTGGCCCCTTCCATACACATTAAGATATGGTCCACTGTTGTCACCATCACAAAACTTACCCTTAAGCTGGATATGCACAGTACGCATTTCAGCCTGTTCATCAGGAAATTCGCACAGTGGGTGCAGCTGTCACACCCTTCCGCACGGCATCCCACGGCATCCCACAATCAGCTGATCCAAAGAGCCAGCTATAAAATCCCCGGCTGAACGGTGTTAGCAGCTAGAATAGGAAGCAAACAGCGCGGGATTCGCCCATCAACGCTTCTAAGCATGTAGAAAGTGGCTTAAGTGGCTACAGAAATCAGTAGCACTGAGAAGCAATAAAGGATGAGAACAAGGTAATAAGTATTTTGTTTTGAAAAGGACAGTTGTTTACTAGTTTGCTAAAAAGTTATAAAATTATATCTATCTGCTTTAAGGAGTTTCTACCTACCAATATACTGTTGTGCATCATGTAATGCTCATTTTGAAAACACTTATTAGCTACATTCTGTTTTGGTGCTGGCCTGTTCCAAATCCAATTTAAAAAAATCAGAATTAGAATGGTGATGAAATAAGGTGTCACAACCCTAGTTAAAAGCACACACATGAGGTCCAAACAAACCCTTCAATATACGGGATAGGAAGCAAGTGTTTTCTTTCCCAAACTGGTGTGCCTACATCATCACTTTTTTTCTTACCCCATTGTAACTTTGCATGCTTAACTTTTAAGAAGCTGCACTTATTTAACAAGTGTTAGAGTTGGGTAAGTGCTTTCATTGTGTTGCCACATCAGCAGATCTGGGCAAGTTTCATATTTCCTAGGTGAAAAAGATTTTGAGCGCCTTGAGCACTTCCAAATGTAGGATTGTTTTTTTTTTTTAAAGTATGCAGATGATTGTAATGGGCAAAGAAAAAAATCCTGCACTCTTTGTCTGTGTCTTTTCAAGATGTGACATCCAATTTGGCCTACAGCGACAGATCTCGTCATTGTTTCTTGGCTTTAATTTGCATGCTAAACTGCTCTGAAAAGATTTCATTTATTTTTAAATTTTGTCAAAAGGCTGATATTATACAGCTCATTACGAGACCTACGTAACTCTTAGACAACGACTCCACATAGTGTACACTGTGACTAATGAAGCAGAAAACGCAGACAACAAATCATTTGTAAGCTTTTCTGTTCGATATTTTTTTCCCTCTAATGGAGGAAGTTTTTAATCATAATCAAATGTAATCATTTATGTTAAGCTATGCATGTACTAAGTCAATGTAGCACAAACAGCTATTAAGCAAACATTATGACATTAAGGAAGAAGCATGACTACTGCCGACCCAGCAATTTACATCCTTCAGAAAATGTAAGCAGCAGAAATTTCACCATCGAAGACCCTTTTCATCAATCAAGTATGAAGTTTTTAGCATGTAGCACTGTAAGCTCCTATAGCCTTCACCAGCGTATGGCTAAAAATTTAATTTGGCTATGATATGCCGCAGAAGCAGAGGGGACAGAGGAATATATGCAGTACAGAGATGTTGCCAGTTACTTGCCCACAACTAGGCAAGCTGTCCACAGCAATGCAGACTAGTCAAAATTATATGATTTTTATTTTTTATTATTACAGTAAGTACAATACATTGAATAAAACAAATGAGCATTACACCAACACTAGTTCACAGAAGGCCTTTGGTGATCCTCAAACCGATTGTTGTTCTTCAGTCATCAAGAGTAAAATTATTTATAATTGCAAAGGATACATTTTTGGAGACATATCTAAATTCTCTGACTGTATTAGCAGTATGTTGTTCTATCATAACTATAAATTAGGGGTGCACCAATACCAGTTCAGATACCAGTGCCGATACTTGGCATTTTCATGAGAACTACCAGGGTTGCAGTGGTTGCAGCTGGGACCTAGCTCTGGTGCTCCACCACTGTCCTGAAATCATTAGTCTGTATTGTTTTAGAAAAACTGTCACATGACAATTAACAAAAATGTATCAGTACTTGTGTCTGCAAGTATCAGTACTTGTACTTGCAAAAATGGTATTGGTGCATCCCTTTATTTATAGTTATTAAAACAAAATCATACATTAAAACAGAAATGTACAGCATTGATAATGCCACAGCTGTAGAAAAAAAAAAGTGTCCTGCAACAACAAATCTAGTACACAGAGGTCTGAAATGAGAATTCAGCCACAGCCTGTCTGCATTTCACAGACAACCACAGTCAGTGATGACATCACTGGGACTAAAATAAGGTATGCAATAAAACCAGAAAGGTTTTATTTAAGAAAAAAAAAATCCTTAACATGCTGATGAGGAGGGAAAAAAAAGGAACCAAGGGAGGCAAAATATAAACAGATTAAACTTCAGCTTTAACATGTAAAAGTGTTTGCCGGATTTTAGTGATTGAGTCTGCACATATTTTAATAAGAATGAGGTATAGTGTAAAGCAAAAGTAAACTTAACCAGGTAAGGAAACAAAAAAAAAAGCATGCTACAGGACAATTTATCCAAAGTTCTTCTTTAGATTATTACCTTCAACCTGCATAGAACTACTACACTAACAAATTCCGTCCGTTTTTTTACTACGGGCGGACGGCAAGAGGTTAAACTGTGTTTCCTTTCCTGCTTTGCCTTATTCTTACCTGTGCCTGTACTTTTGTTCTCATCTCTTACCTTCCCCTTAGGTAGGATGTTCAGTCATGCTATCTTAATGGTTCGTAAAGGTTTCAATCTGTGTATTTATCACTAAAATAAGCTATATGTTTAGGAAGTACAGCAAAAAGACACTATGGAATGGCTCTTACACGTGGCACTGGTTTTATGGATATTGCATTGTTTTCAGTCAGGTGTTGCTCAATCTGTAATGCGTTATCTATGATCATTTAAACTAGCCAATTGTTGTTGCAGTACACAGTTGAGATGTAGTCTGCAAATTAACAAAACTCAATTGAGAAAAAAAATCCTCCAGCTTTTTTTCCTTCCATTGCTAGTTCACTGAATTTAGAAAACGTCACCATCACCATTTGGAGATACACTGCAGGCTACCAGCACTAATCCAGCATTTCTAACTCTGGGCAAGTTCCTGTGTCAGAAGTTCAGACTTTTCTCTTGCATCACTTGGTGCCTACTTGTTCTGAGCCAATGGCAAAGTACCAAAGCCAAAAACAGCCAGTTGGCTAGCTTTTTCAAGAGGAAGTCAGTTCTCTCATCCTTCTCATTTCAGATATAAGCCAATTTAGCACCACTGTAATTGTGAGCAGAAAACCAAGCAGATAGCAGAGGAGACACAGGATTTAAAAAAAAATGGAGGGTCAAGGTGGTGAACACACGGTTGCATTTTATTGAATATAATTTAGACATTTACAGGTGTTGAAGACAAGGAATTTGGAGTGAAGTTGCAGTTTTTACACAAAGGCATGAGATTCATTGTTCTATGTAAAATATTTACTTTGACTTGTTTATAGGCACCTACTTCACTTTATGGGAACAAACAAGTCCTAAGCATTCCAGATAACACAGCCCATACAAGTGCTTTAGAAAAACAACATTTAATATTTTGCATGAATATAAACAGTTTGGTAGCAAATATAAAAGAACATGGTCATATAAAGAAGAAAAAGTTACGTTTTTAGAGCTCAAGATTAAACCGCACTCCTCGGAACGTTTGCATGTAAGGTTTACCGGTATTGGTCAAGTACATCCACTGCTATCCTATCAGAATGATTAATGAAGGCACCTTTTTCTCAGAATGTCAGAGTCTGCCTTTTTAACAACTGACCTTTCATAGAACACTAGTGAACTCATAATTCCACTTTTGTTCAGTTTCTTATTAGTGGAGTTAAAATTAATACTTATGGGAATGATGGCTAAGGTGATGCACAGTAAATCACTGAGCACATCTGCCTTCTAAAACGGGCTACCAGAGGAATAGAAGCTGCATTTGGCTCCTTTGTGAGCCCTTTTATTTACATAAAAATATAAAAAGGGGGGCAGTTCTGCTTTGCGATAATTAACCTATTGTGTTTTAGGGAAACATTTCTGTGGTGCTCAGCAAGTACTGTTACACTAAGGAGCCAAAAGGTTTTTTTAAAATACATATAAAAGATCATAATATAGGAAGTAGGATCAGCAGCAAGTGAATCTAACAACCCAATAGATCTGAAATAAGTTTTAGCTATTTTCATTACATTTTTAAAAGTAGGACATAAGGAATTTGTTTTAATAAAAACTATAATTATGTAGCCAGCAGGACTGCCCCGTCAAACAAAACTTACTTTTACAGTAACATACTGTATATGTATGCTAAACAAGCCATTTTGAACGCAATATCATTAAAATGTTATGCTTTTATAAAAATGCTGAAAACTTAAATGTCTGTTTCTTGCAACCAAGGAAACCTTGTTTATGTAATGAACACCTGAGAAATCTCAGGTCTGCACAGAGCTGAAAGTAAAGTTTTAGGCATCCTCAGCTCTGTCCTAATGTTTGCTGCAGACAACTTTGTCCTTGCAGATATACATGCACAGAGGGATACCTTTTCTCTTTTTAAAACACTGGGACTATGTACAAAGAGAAACAAGAAAAAAAGGGAAGAGTCTGCAATTAAGTTTGTTCATTTAATTCTAATATACATCCTGGAAAGGTTTGGCTTTTCCCCCATAACAAAAGTGACATTTCCCCTGATTATAAGAAAGCATAAACCTAGTCTCTAATCCAACTATGCATTAATTAAAAAGAAATCGTGCAACTATAGCCAAACTGAGAGTCCCAATAAAAGCTGTCCCTATGAAGAAGGAACACTTATTCCATCTTTCCTGAGATGTTATGCTTTGCTCCTTTACAAAACTGATAGAACATTGTTTCAGACACAATTGGGGTCCTCTTCTTAGTTAAGGGGGAGCAGGAGATTATATTATACACACACACACATTTTCTATGAAGGTCTTTCATGAAACAAACAATAGCTACAAACATATCATTTTACACACAGGTTGGCTCCTCCCTCATTTGTCTTCTACCCAAATATTCACAAAACTGCCCATCAACCACTCATTATTCTGAATGTGAGTGGTCTGGATGAACACAACTGGGTTTTAGCATTTGACAGCCACATGCATGTACACTTTCCCATTTGGGTACAATTTAAACTTGTGCAGTAAGCAGATGCAGGTTCTCGGGCCATGCATTCCCCACCTGCCCACACTGTCCAGGAGTACCGCCTAGTGTAACTTTTACATGCTGAGAGCTAAATGCCAGCTGTCTGATTTTTGACACCCATTTGTTTCACTCTTAATCGGGAAAATCATAGATTAAATGAATTAAGCGGTTTAAATAATCACTGTAGTGCTTTAAAGCATACAAATAAACACAAATTCCACTTTAAAAACGCCTGATTGCAAACATTGCATCTGGAAAAATTAAAACTTCTTGGTGCCCATCTTGGTCAAAGGCTGCTCTATCAAACAAAAGGAATCTTTATTCTATGTCCCAAGTCAGTGTGTGACTAAGTAGTAGGAAGCAGGAACCAGCCAGCAAAAAAAAAAAAAAAATGTTGTCAGTGTTGGCTCCCATGTTTCTATCACCATAAGCTCCTTACTGTAAATTTGACCAAAGGTCTAGCTGAACACAAAGCGAACCACATAGTAAACCATTTAAAAAACCATGTAGGAGATTTTACCTAAAAAAATGATGTTTTTATTCTGCAAAGGCAACAGTCGCTTCCGCACAACAGTGTAGTCAAGATCACTCACTCACCCACTGATGGCTTGGGAAGCACATGGATGAGGTAGGACATTCCTCTACTCACTGTTCTCGCCTCCTCTCAGTATGTTCAGTGCCAGGACATGTGCATGCAGCCTAGCCTGATAGGAGGGCGGCACTAAGAACCAATCACTGCTGCCGGTAAGGAGATTACAGGAGGCTAACATCAAGACACATTCATGTACTTTCATTAGATGCATTTACAAATAAATTTAGGGATTTTAAATACAAAACTGCAATAACCTTTTTTTTAATCCATCATCTTTAATAATTCAAGATCCTTTGTGAATTATATTGTATACACTTTACATGTGTGCTACGTATTTTTATTTTTTGCCTAGAAAGAAAATTAAATGTCTCAGCCCAAAATGCAAAGCATTTGCTAAAACTTACCTCAAATGATCTTTTTTTACTATTAAAAGAGAAAATAACTTATGAGCCGATCTACCAATCCAGCATCTATTTTCGGGCAATCTACGCAGTTGTTTGAAGCCTGTATTTTTCATTTCTGACAGAATAATGCATTTGCATTCAGTCTTTTTTAAAGACCCTTTTTGTGGCTCAGGACTTTTGAGGCCTACAGGCAATCATCGCACGTCAGAACCCAAGCTGTAATGATTATTCCTTAAAAGTGCATTAATATGTCTGTTCCATATTCATTTTTAAGAGTTATTCCATTTTCTTTCAAGATCGATTCCTTTTTGACTGTCACTAGACTGACAGAAACAGCTCCTTGAAAAATATTCCCTATGAATAAATGGTTAATATATACCATTTAATTTGAATGTATCATAATGGATCCCACGTTAATATTTTTTTATTATACGAAATTCCAACCAGCCACCAAAAGGGAAGAAGTCCTTGACCAAAATATCAGAGGATATTAAACTGAGAAATGATCTACTGATGCAAATCATTAAATCTATTTGCATTTGCTTACTGAACCCTATCAAAGAAATTAAACTACATACAGTCAGAAAAGAGAGCCGCTTGTGCATGGTTAAAAGGAGACATCTTGGAGGTTCCAGGGATCTATGTCATTAATTTCTCCCACTTTCTCTCATTAACAAGTAAAATGTTTTCACTGCATGAAAAGTTTAAATAAATAATGGAAAAAAAATAGATGTGTAAGAAGCATACCTGACATATTTTAAAAGGTAAAAACAAAAAAATGCTTAATATATCAATATTCGACCATCTGTAGACACCCAATTTACATTGCGTCCACAAAAAAAAAAACACAGAAAGCCTACATAAAAATGCTTGTAATAGAAACTATATTTGTACACCTGGTTCACATAAAATTTTCAACATTTACTTTAAATCTGTCAGAAAGGTAAGTAATACAAACTAAGCACATGCTAAAAGAAAGGCCTAAAAAGATTAGTTATTAAAAATCACATCAAAACAAAAACAGTAGATCCAGAGAGACATCTGGGGTTATATGCAAAACTTGACTTTTCTTGTAAAAGTCAATCTAGGTCACACTTCTTATTTTTAAACAGGGCGAACAGTCTTAATGTTAAATAGGACTGCTCAGGAGGCAAGAGGGCAAAGCTTAACCTTCCTGTAAAACTTGAATATTTGTAGATAAAAACAGCTGCCTATATCTCTATCTGTGCATCATTTTAACATTTACAGGGTTATTCACAAAAGGGTGAAGAGTTTGGAGAAGGCAGGAGAAGTGAACAATCTAGGTCAAAAAAGCGGATTTGGAAAAATTCTCAAATTCAGCTCACTTTCCAGTTCAGCGATGTTGTCCCAGAGATTTTCACTTCTCCTGCCTTCTCCAAATTCCATTGTGGACCCCTTTGTGAATAACCCTGTTGGTTTTCAACAAATATAATCTGATTTTTTTTGTCACAAGCTCAGGTTTATAGTTTTGTAACAGATTTACTTTGAAGTGTAACCTAATCTGGATCATAAAAGCAAATTGCACTCTTGGAGCAACAGTTTTCAAAAATCAAGACAATTTTAGGATGCAAAAGACCAATAATGCATCAATCAGCATTAAAAACATTGTTCAACATTCTATCCCTTCCCTGATCAACAGAGGTTTTGCCTGTATTCCCCTGCCCCTGCTGAAATTTGTCACTACTTCCTCTTCTGACTGGAAGAAAGGGGAAGTCTCCCCAACAGAGACAAAATCTGATAGAGGCTTCCCTTCTCAATCCAAACAAAATAAAACCTTTTAGAGTTGGGCTTCAAATGCTGTCAATGAGGCAGTTATAGTAGACAGGCACTGTCTAGGGTTGTTCCTGAGGTGAATTATTTTAGATGTCTCACTTTCCTACTCCCGTGTGCCATCATAGCGACTGGCCAATACCAAAGCAGAGTTGGGAGATTATAGCAATGACAAGGTCATAGAGGCCTGCACCATAACACTTTTAAGGTACACGGATTAGACGATGTAGCTATACAAGTAGAGGAGATGCGACCCCATGCAAGTTTTCTCTTTTTTCCATAGAGCTGCAAGGTGGAGCATCAGACATGACAAAGACAAAAAAAAAAAGAAGTACTCTGAGAAGAGGATGACTTTGCTGATCTAAAAAAAAAAAGGCTTTTCAATTTTGGGGGGGTGGGGGGAAAGAGTGATCGCCTACCTCCACAACACTTTGTTTTCCATGGGATCACAGGTTTAGGGCCCAGTCATATAATGCCTTGCGTTAAGACAGCCTATCAATTTTGAATGGGCTAACCGTGCACCCCAACATGAGGAATACCGTGCGTGTCCTTTTTTCTATGCAGTATACTATAATGAATGGCATGTGCATTGTAGTGAGCTCTGCCCAATACTGTAGTAGTGTATTGGAGTGCCATTCAAAATGAATGGCACTGCAAGGCATTGAGGTATGCACATTATTGCAACGCATACAAGTTAAAGGGCCCTTATAACTAATCCAAATCATAGAGCACAATTTAAAGAGCACATATTCTACAGTAAAAACATGATGAGGGTGGTTGGGAAGAAGGATGCTTTACTTGTTTTTCTACTGATGAAGATAGTTTTACTGTATGTTGTCCAAGACCCACTCCTACCCTTTTGTGCTTCCAAACTGTTTACCTGTAAGATTGTTGCCGTTAGAAGGTGGAATAATTATTCTTCTATTGCCTAACCACCCTATAATGGCCATATACTAAAAAGAGGGTAGAACAACACATAATGGGGAAGTAACTAAAGCATGGTTCAAAAATCATAAAAATAGCAGTAAAACAAAGCAACTTCCCCGCCACTTTTTCAGCATACTGTTTTTATCAAGCATACAGGTGCACTTTAAGGACAGAGTAGAACTTTATTTATTCATTTATCCAAAACAAATTATAAAACCTGCTTAAGATGGATTTCTGAGCCAGCAAACATAAATAGTACAGGCCCCCAGAGTTATAATTTAGATTGAATGGCTACCAAGAAACCTGTCTCTCAAACAATAAAACACAATGTTACACTGGCACCGGCTGTGTATGTGGGTCTGTGTGTGTGGGTTTTTTTTTTAATAGTATGGGAACAAGCTGAATGCGTGCTTCACTGGCTGGAGGGCTTAGCAGCTTTTCATTTGTGAGCGCTGAAGAGGGGCTCCCCTGTGTCCCAAACAAAAGATACGCTGCGAGAGAACGCTGTAAACGCTTCACCTGCTGGAGCCAATGAGAGAGAATAAGGCTTGTCTCTGGCATCAGCCAGCATGCAAACAAGTGAACTATGTTTTTCTCTATACTGCTGCAATATTATGTGAGGAACTTTTGATACTCAAACAAATACACACGGGAACTTCTTAACTGTTTGTCGGTTCAAACTTTTTGTTTTTATGAAGGCTGGCAGCAAACCATAAGTTTCTTACGCTGCAGAGTGAACCTGCAGCGCTGTAACAAGGTATGTGCCCCCGCCCCAAATAGGTTTAACTTGCAATGTATTTACATTAAATTGAATCAACTCATTTTGTAGGATACTGTAGAAAAATATATCTGAAGCCTCAAAGAAAACAAATATTGGTGGTATTCAGGTATTACTTCTAAAAAGAGGCAGATTGTGCAGCAAATTATGTGTGTACAACCAAGAATCACACTACACCCAAGTAAGCCCACCTGCTCCATAGTTATGTATATGGTGAGAGAAGCAGCACTTTAAAAAAATTTAGTTGTATTCATACTGTAAGTAAGGAAGTATATGCGCTGACACTTTGTATGTACAAACATTTATTTCAGATGAGAATCCAATGTGCATACAAGCACATAATCAACATGCCTACACATTAGCATATTGCACTACATGCAATAGAAAACACCTGTGCTGTGTTGGGAAAAAATAAGTTAGGTTTTTGGTCAATTTAGGCTGGCCATACATCTATCAATTTTTTCCGCTCAACCCATTGGCTGAACAAATTGACCCGATTCCTCCATCAACACAAACAGTGTGTCGATCGAGGAATCCCGCTGTTTACATTGTATTCTGACAGGTGCCTCTGGCACCTGTCAGAATACCTGATCAGAGCGGGCAGCTCATTGGCTGCCGGGCTTTGATCAAATCGAAAATTTTCCAGCTGGCTCCTTTGATCAGCTGATCGAGGAATGCTGGCTGAAAGGGAGCCGACAGCCCCACACACTGTGCGAATTTCGGTCGGTACATTAAAAACTGCAAAATTCGACCAGTGTATGGGCACCTTAAGATGCACCATTGAACATACACAGAATGGAGTGAATAGGCCCTTTGCATTTCTGCCATTTGGCATAATGGACATTAATAGGTAATGTGGGCAAGTGTAAAAATAGATAAGAGAACCAAATACATTGCAAAGTTATAGCAGAGAATTGGGTATTCTCTGAAGGTGCTAACATGATGTACAATTATGCAATACTGTGTTTGGACTCCACAGTAGCATAGCCATTGTATTTATGTTATTCTTTTAAGAAATATCCACAGTGATATGATATCAGACCACTTCCGGAGTAGAAAAAGATGACTTAAGACTGTACATTTTCCCCATTGCTAGCAAAGCTTAGCTCAGTCACACAGCTTGGCGGACTCCGGCTATGTATATGCCCGACCTAAGAGGACATATAAAAAGGAAGCTCCAAAGGGTGCAGGTAATAAACAGTGCAAGTGCAGAGAAATGTACCAACATCTTGAAAGACATTGTTGCAGATCCAATGTAAAATATGATAGCATGTTTATTCACTACTTACATCACCTAAATACAAACAGAAAGTAGAAAATAAAGTTCCTTCAGGGCATGGCAGAAAATAGAACCCACTTTAAAATGCCTCCCATAATTTAAGTGTTCAAAGAGTAAATCTGGTAATGTCAATATGAGGATACAGGATATATAGCAGTATTACTAAAAGGCAAAGTATTCCAATGACTGAACGTATGTTTTTGTGATGCACAATAGTCAATAGTCTCATGGTATTTTACCTTTTTTGTACCCAATATGTGATTACTGCTTATGTCCACAGTGATAATGATATCAGATGATCACTGCTATGATGGAAATGCTTCAAAACTAGCATGTATTCACTCCTTCAGACCACAGTGGACACTAGCATCTGGTGGATCTCAATGTTTAGCATTATGGTTATACATATAGTATTTTGCTATTTAAACAAAAAATAATAATATATATTACTGTAATTTATCCCAATTCTAATTAACAAACTCTGGATGTGGAAAATGGACCATTGCATGTTATTGCCTCTGAAGCCTACAGTTTCCATGGTGGGTGTGTGTATTAGCAGCAGTTCTTCACTATTAAACTCACCCAGATTCTGGTGCACCATCACCTTTCAGCTTGATCTCATGTATCCCTTCTTTACACCCAGAAACCAAGATTTCTCCAACAGAACTTTTAATCAGGACCTGTTCCAGCTTGCAGCTTCCACTTATCACAGACATCTGCAAAAAAAAAAAAGAATTCACTGTTGAGGATGCTGCATTATTTGTGTAAAAAGAGCCATTGAATGCATTATGGTTTACATACTGATTTCAGCATTGATACAGTTTAAATGATAGATTAGAAAGCCCATGCAAAATTCGCACCACAAGAAATCACTTATCCATTTCACGTGAGCTGTGAAGCAGCTCTGAGAAGTAGTGTGGCCTTAGCTCGTTCTTTTGGGGGTTCCATGACTGGATCATGTGACGAAACAGCATCATAACACTGCAATAACCTCAGATATGTTAATTTCTGACAGCTGACCAGTAAAATATTAGTTGGGAAACTTCCAAAGTAAGCAGCAGGAGGGCATGTGCTCTCTTTTTTCTTTTTCCCTTCAAGTAGGAAACCGCTGTTGGCTGACGTTCTGACAGGGCAAACTAGGCGGCTGCGAGGCCCTCGGGAGCGCGAGGCCTAAGGCGACCGCCTAATTTGCCTAATTAAAGAGCCGCCTCTGGCTGTAAAATAGGAATACCAGGAACACAAAATTGAGGAGTACCCCTTCTTCTATATCACCTGCTGGGGCTGCAGAGCACATAATATGGTAATTATCTTAAGGGAAGCACTGTAATTTACTGGTGGCACTCAAGGACAGTGGGTTCAACTTTAAAGAAACTGTAAAGTGGCAGAGAGCATTTTCATTTTAAATTTGTGCGTGTAAAATTCTCCCAAAGTCAGTTACCCCCACATGGTATCTGAATCACATACTATTAGGTCTCATTACTAATTTTTCAACATATGCAGCTAATATGTACAATATTAGCACACTTTTGACAGAGGAAAGAAAAAGGAAAAATTTACAATATACATGTACTTTTTTTTCATTTTAATAAAGCATTGCAAAGAGAAATAGTGATAAAATGACCAACTGCCTCCCATAACACTAGAAGCTCAAGTTGTCTTATACTGGACATAGGGGCTGGACATATCCAATCAACCAGGCTAACGGCAGATCTTTAAAAGTCAAGCTGGGGTTTTTCTATAATTGCTAATCAAAGCACTCGCTCTGTTGGTCGATTAAATGGCTCACTGTCTTTTTAAATTGTTTGGTTGGCTTTCAAAAATGTAAATTTATTTGATCGCAACACTCTTTGTGAATTTACTTTTACCTACAACGCACAGCAAAAAATTATAACTTAGCGTGCCTGCGGTAGCTCATTAGGGTTGTACAAAAAGAAACTAAATGAAGTCACCATTTTAGACAGTAAAAAAACATAGTAACATGAAATTTAAAAAAGAGGGTTTTCCTGGGAGATTTCTGATTTAAAGGGTTAATAAACCCTCAGCATTTTTTCTCGACTCGACTACTAGCAAGCAGTAGATATATGCAAAAACATGAAAAAAAAACCTTTTCAAACAGGTTAAAACTTACCTGTGTCTTCACTGCACGCTCCCGTCCGAACATCTGAAGAGTCTCGGGCAGCCGCAAAGGATCAGATGGCGCATGCGCAGTTCAGATCTTCGGCTGGGAGACGAGGAGAGACACAAGGTAACTATATGGAGCAGCGTGCACCCGCACAAACACTGTGGCACAGGCAGAGCCATCTAAAAGGTCCGCACACACCGCACGTTTTTTTAAGTACCTTACAACCATCGCAAGACAAAAGTCTTCCGATGGTTGTAAGGTGTGTGCCCAGCATAACACAGAGGAGTCAGCACTGGATCGGAGACCCGCACCAGTGCTGAAAGGACAGCTGAAAAGGACAGTAAAGATGATGATCGAATCAAGAGGCATCATTTAAGGTAAGTCCCTACAGCAGGTTTGGGAAGGGGCAAAAAAAGTTTGACTTTAATGTCACTTTAAGCCACAACACAGCAGACAAAAATGTATAGTTATAAAAATATTGCATATGTTACACAGTCCAAACTTATTTTCTCCTTTCATAAAGAAACATCAATAATTCTTAGTGATAACCCATTCCGTGCTGGTTCCATTACAGTTGTGGACGGTTCCTGACAGGCAGTAAATAGTAATTGCTCAGTAAATTATGCAAAAGGGAACTGTGGAATCTATAATAATTAATATAAAACAATATGATTAAATCACCTGAAGACGGATAACCTATTTCAAGCTTTGTTTTAATTTCTGCTCCACCGCATAGCTACATTGAGCGCCCAACCACCAATCCAGCAGCGTAGTCCAAGCCCCAACTTGGCAGGGTGGCTGCACAAGATCAAGGGTCTTCTTCTTTCTCAAGATCACAGCCCTTTAATCTGTACCGATTTTTACCTAGAGCTAGAAGCCATTCATATTAATTGACTACAGTGGAGGAATTGATTTTCATGGCAAATTAAGGATCATTTGCAAAATAAAATGCATTTTTGTTTCGTCTCTTTCATCCCCGGTTTTCACAGGAATTGGGATTAGAGAATTAATCTTTTGACACCGTTTTAATGGTGGTTTCCGCAATGCCCTCAATGAGAATTTCAAATATAGAACAGCTGACAGAGCCCCGTTACAACAATTAAATCCCCTTAAAAATGAGACGGAGGTTGTCTTGTAACTGAATTTTAATAGGCACGATCTTCCATATAGACTGTTAAAGAGAACAAAATATGTATTACAACTCTCAAGTTTATAGTAGGGTAACCAGCAGGGGCTGGAAGTTGCGCAGTTAGACTTGTACAATGCAAATCAGATGTACTATATATGCAAATCAAGAAACACAGCACTCAATTAAGTATAAGGGACTTTCATGTCTTCCAGTGCCTTAATCCTAAATAAGAGAAGGCAGCATCAAACTGCAGACTGGAATTGTCCTCTAATTGACTAGATCTGCATTGTGGAATTTGATTTAATGAACTCTTTAAACAATTCAGTCAAGTTCAGCCCAGCAAATAATAGCATCACTGTCCCACATTCTATGGCAGCATAAGCTGCTCATAAAGTACTGCAAACTAATGAATGTTCGGCTCCTAAACGAAAAGAAATACACTTAACTGATGAGGAGCCCTACATTGTCCGTTATTATTCCTTCCAAAAAGACAAAAGGATAATTTCTACCCATTGTGACCTCCAGTGTGGAATAATGTAGTGCATTAAAATAGAAAAAATTTGAAAAGCATAAAAAAGTTTTGCAAGGAAGATTTTGCATGTCAGCATGAACCTTAACGAATGGTCACAACTTGAGGCACCTTGAATTACAGGATCACATGCATCCTTCATGGCATTGGTTGGTGGTGCCAATCTGGTTATATAAGGATCATTCTTATCTAATTGCTTGTCTTCCTGTGACCTAACCTGCTTATTATGCTGCTTGTTGACAACCCAGATTGATTCTCCTATAGATTGCCCTTATGTTGACTTCACTCTGGATCTCAGCAGCTTGTTTTGCACTCCGGCTCGTTCCTGAGTTTGTCTGCTGCTACTGCACCTGCACCTTGCCGCCCACAAATGTATTACATTGAATTATCAAAGAGTAGTATCTGTTCTTATCAGTGTTCAGGAGGGGGAATGTGCTACTGTTTTGGCCTTATGGTGGGAATGGCTGGCTGCAAAGTACAAACACATCTAAATACAGATAAGCTGCAAAACATTATGTTTTAGTTATTGGGTTTATGTATACTTTAATGAAAGAATAGACAAAACACATTAAACAACTGTAATAGCAACCAATCACTCTAGATTCTTTCATTTTTTCATGGAAATTTGATATAAATTGGGTTTAAATATGAAATGTACAGACACATAAATCACAACAACAAGCATATGGAATATTGCTAAAAAAACAAAAAACCCAGAAATAAAAATAAAATAAAACATTTCAGGAGAGGCGGTAAGCATTTAAGTAGGAAGAACACATATGAAACAGACATGCATGAAGGAATTTTTATTTTTTTTTAATGTTCCTACATTATTAAATATTCTATAGCCTTGTATTGTGTACCATGTTCTCTGCACACTGGTACATTTGGAGGTATTTTTGTACAGGTCTTAAATACAAAAAGTGTGAATTGGTTCAGTCCTGGATTACACAGATCTAACCTTCCATTACCCCACATAACCACCATGGTGTAAATCCACAGTCTACCTTCCAAGGATGCACATCAGTTTCAGGGCCCATTCACACCACATCCAGATTACCGGCAGACCAGAACAGACTGTTTCCGGACCCAACATGCATCCCAATGTATCCCTATGCTATTTCTGGCCATTGTTCCCACCAGCGCAGTCCGTTCCAGACCAGACCAGAAAAATACTGCATGTCTCATTTTGTCTGGTCTGGAATGCACCGGAACGAATAGAAACACATCAAAAATGCATGGAATATACTGGAACGCACTTGTAACACCATTTTAAGCTAAAACGTTTTTTTAAATTCCAAACGCTGCAAAATCGTGGCAAACACGCAATGCACTGTGTTCCAGCTCTGGCCTGGAAAATGGTGTGAAACTAGCCTCAACCTGGAAGGCAGCACACAAGGAATCTCCTCCAAATGTATCTTTATTTTACTGTAAAAGTCCATAAAAGCATTTCTTGCCCTATTTGGCATTAGCCACAGCATGACTATGACTAAGGCCCAGTAGGGCTAAACATATAAGCGGGCATTGCTTTCATGGACTTTACAAGAAACAAAATGCAAGGTGCCTGTAAAAGGCAGCCTTCCAGTGTATTACAGCAACATGTCAGTGCATGTTTCTCTCAATACTAATTAGCAAAACTACCAACAACCTTACTAATTCTCTTTGTACAGATTTATGATTTAGTTGCAAGTCAAGCGGGAACAAATCTGTAGAATATTACAGGTGTTTGAACTTTTCCCATTGAGGCAAAACGAGAATGTGCAGTACATCAATAGTATTTTACTTAAAACCTTGCAGACACTTGTGTACCAAAAACTTCTCTCAATCTTCAAATCCCACTACAACAAGCAGCTAGAGCTTTGTATGGAATAACATTACCATCACTCAGTGAGGACTTGGAGATTTCACTAAAAAGATATGGACATGTAGTACATAAATAAATTCAATGCAATGAATACTAGCCATTTCTGATTTCCCCAAACTTCGGCAGAATTAACTACAGTCTTATATCTTTCTGCTAAGACTCCAGCTCTTCCCACCGGAGGATTCCTCCTGCAACAAACAGGAGGCTCGATGGCCATTGCTCAATATATTCATTATTATGCTGCCACCTTGCCGAGAAATGATACACTAAACTCAGGTGCCATTAACTGGAACCTACACAGACAGCTGTAACTTATCTGGATTTCTATTTTAAGTGCATTGCTCCTGGAGGCCGACAAAACTGAAATGCTTCTAATTCGCTATTTTATTTATTGGTAGAAAATATTAAAATGTTATTTCATTATATTAAAAAATATTTTCATTAGTATACTCTTTCAAAGATGTCTCAATTAGTAAACACAGGTTGGGGAACCTACCCACAGATTTATTTTTTACTTTGGATGTTTGGTACCTTTTTGGGCGTTTACTGCGGTCTTTGACCCCAGTGGGGATACTACTTCCAATATCTGGAAAGTGTTATTATGCAGCATCACTGCCCTGGGACCCAACTATGAAATGTGTATTTTAAATGGAGAAATCACTACAGGGCCAGTAAAAGCAGCAGTTATGTGTTCAGCCCCTAGAGGATAGTCTAGGAGTATAGGGAGAATACACTTTAAACAGAGGGGAGCTACGCAGCAAAGTCCTGGTTGTTACAGATTTGCAAAGGGAGGAAGAATCTTCCCTCTGGGGTCAGAGACGGCGATGAACCGCCTGTGGGGTTTCAAACCACTGAGCGGCTTCTCAGACGTCTGAATATAACATGTTCATTGTTTTGGTGTAGAATTACCCAGGTAAGATACAAGTAGTAATTCAGCCATTGAAACATTTTAAATTTATATTAAAGTATGATGTGATGAAAAGAGGAAAGTCAAGAAAAGAGAAGAAACACTAAAAAAAAATCAAGGATTTTTAAAGGTGAACTTGAGCTTCAGTAAATATTTAGAATCGCTCTCCTCTGCCCCCCGCTGTGAGCAGTCAAGGTTACAGCTTACTGTACACTTGAACTTTTGTTTTGGGCAATGATCAGCATCATCTAAACACTTACATCAGGATTGTATTGTCAAAGACTTATCCCCCGGATGACAGTCAGTTGAAACGATAGGGGTTACTGGCCGCTTATGCAAGGTTTCTAGTGCCTTCTCACCCTGCCCTGATTAACAAGTGCATCCTGGAAGCCTTTTATTTGAACCATGGGACATATAGTTTCATAGCACCGGCCTCTGTCATGTTTCTGAGTGGCACAACAAGGATTGTGGAGAGGGTGTTCAAAGCACTTTTTGGGGCTTTACACTTAAAGTAAACCCCTCATCAGTAAAGTATAGGGGTACCACTGCTGATCTCTTAAAATATGCTAGTCGCCTGGCTTTTATCCTGACCTACTGGCTTCAAATACTTTCTTAGTCACTAAAAGTTCTTGAAGACTCAGGTCCTTATCTGCACACTTGTTTGGAGTCAGTAGCTGAGATAGTACAAAGGCCAATATGACAACCACCCAACTTGCATTGTTTAAGAACAACAGATCAGAAATGACCACCTCCATATTTTACTCATAATAAGTATTCGTTGATGTTTTGTGCCAGGGTAAGCCTAAGAAAACTCTTTCCAGAACAGAAATGCCAATTAAAAAGGAACTGGCTTGTAGCATCTAAAAGGTCATATGTACCATATTGCTGTTCCAATCACCTCACAACTGCCTATCTTTGCATAATGGTGGCAATGAGGGAGGCAGAGTCTGTGATGGAGACTTAAAATGAATGTGTCCAACCAAACTTAGGCTCCACCTTCATACAGTATATTCCATACTAGGGATGGGTGAAAAGAAGAAGAATTTTTGAACCATTGCCTAAGGTTGCCACAGGCCATTCAGTTCTAAAATGGCATTTGTACTGCATGTTTGAACTCCCTGAACTACTGCACTCAAACAGGAAGGTTATGGGATGGCCATACAAAACTCAATATTTTCAAGGTCCTTAAAAGTGTTTCTCATCCTACCATAATTTTCTGACTCAGTTTAACAAAGTGATACATGTTGTTTTATGTGGAAAAAAAATAAACCACCTCAATAACAGTGCAGCAGTCCATGCCGTTGATCAGTTCTCATGTGGATTTAGGTTTTACTACATATAACCTAATACTTATAGATATACTTTTGTTACCTCATCTTATTATAAGAAAACTCCTCATGATCCCCCCTTCCAGCAGTAACTCAGCAGTCATTCAGCCTTCTAATTTCTTATGTAAACACACAACAGGTACTTTTGGAAAAGGGACAGGGTGAGCTGAACAGCGGAGTATAAAGCTTCATTCACACTAACAGACTTAAAACTCCTACCTACCTACCACAATTCTAAATGCATAAAAATACATGTATTTGGTTTTCAATGGCATCATTGAGACTTTGCATTTACTTGCTTTCAGGCTAGAGAATCTAGAGTTCTGTGTGTCCAGATCTTATTAGAAACTCTAAACGTAGCTAAATCACATGTAAATGCATGTAAAACGTGTCCAAATGTAGTTTAGGTAGAAACATCTAAAATTGAAAGAAAAGTGATCTGGAAAACATAAGTTATTTATACTTCCCATATAACTTCTGAGTTTAGAAAGGCTAAACACAGGAGTGCCATTGCGAATGAGGCTTATTGTAAACAACTATAATGCCTGTGCTTTGAATGCCAAGGACAAATTATTCCGCAGTGCCTGCAGCTACAGAGGTCAGTGAGTGCTTGTGTTAAAGCTCATTTATTGCTTACTAAAATACCTAAGCACTTAATGTCCGAAGTCTGGCCACAGGTTCAATAGAAGAGTGGGACATCTGTGTTTTGTTTGAACAGATCCTTGGAACACAAAACATACAATGCAAGCCAGATATAAATATATATATTTTTGTTTTGTTTTACAGCTTTGTGGAATGTATTGTTATGAGCCTACAAGTTATTTCCTATTCTGAAATGTAAAAAGTAAAAATTGCTTACGCTTCTTTCTGCCGGTTTTATTAGTCACTTATTGTGCATTAGAAAGAAATGTTCACAAAGCACAGGATTCATAACATTGAACATTTGTTTCTTTGCTGCCTAAAGTCAGCTTCTCTACTCAGCAACTTAACTTTTATATTCATCTTAAATTTACTGTGTATGCTTTTTTTATATATATATATTTTTAAGCTAAAACAAATGTTCACCATGACACCTGGGTTATTTTTTTTTCCCTGAGCTTTGCTTTTCCATTACTGAAAGAAGATATTTACAAGAAAAGATGTAAACGGCCCCCTCCATGGTTAACCAGCAGAATTACTTAAAGAACCCCTTCCGCCTTTAACTCTTTATTATAGAATGTCGATTTCTCAGCTTCCAAAATCACCTACGATGGGGCTGAAACACTTTGGAAAAGCCCCCCTACCTCTTTTGCTCACCTAGTATATCCCAGCTCAGTGTTACCTCTTCCCTTTTATTTTCCGCCTCAATAACTTCATGAGTCATAATGCCTTTCCTCTCCACAACCAATCCTTTTGGCTTTCCTCAATATAGGTAATCATTCAGTCTTCATGTCATTTATAGGCGTGGTTTAGTCTATCTTACTTCTGTGAGAGCTATTAGACTGTTCTCCATCTATACACTGAGTGGCCAGTTTATTATGACCACCTGACGTTTGTAGGCAAATTAGCTATAATTTTGCGCTGAAGTTGCTAGAGGGCCAGACCATTATAAAGAGTGAAGAAGAAGTGATTTTTTTCTGAAGATACGGGTAAACAACGCGATTTAACAGCCTTTGAACGTGGGATGATTGTTGGCGAGAGCCATGGAGCGAGTATCAGCAAAACAGCAGAATGCGTTAAATGTTCAAGAGGGGCTCATTGTTAAGTGTTTAAAGTCTAGACTGTCAGACGAAAATCTGGGTCTGAACGTGCGAATTGTGGCCGTCAGCGACTAGTCAATGTTAGGGCAGAACGGAGCGTTGCAAGACTGGTACAGGGCAACAGTGCAGTGTCATAGATTATCGATACCCAGGAGCCTGCCCACTGTTTGGGAGGGATCTTGAAAGGTAGAATAATATGAAGATCTTCCAGCTCCTTGCACCATACAGGATATTTTATTAAAGCAAAGACCAGCAAAAGAGACCAAGTGATGATGTCACTGGGTCTACAGACAGGTATATGCACTCTAACCTTTAAAATCAAGAAATTTTTATTTAACATGCTTCAGGGGAGAGTGGGAAGGGGAGACAAGGGAAGGTATTGTATGCATATACAATACTTCAGCTTTACATCTGCTAATGTGAAGGCGAGCCAATACAAGATGTCTTACTATGGGTTATATTTTATCATGCCCAAATAGATTATCTTCACATAGATGCTGAAGTGCTTCTGTGTAACTATAAGCACTGAAAAGGTAAGATCTAGGAACACTACGAGGGGGATTTATCAAAAATGGAGCAGCCAGAATCTGGAGCAGTTGCCCATGGCAACCAATAAGCTTCTTTTCAAATCTTACCTGAGCAAACTGGAGAGACGCTGATTGGTTACCATGAGCAACTGCTCCTGTCTGCTCCAGTTCTTAATAATTTCACTCCCCCTATTATGTCTTGCCTATAAGAACAAATAGTGTCATCATTGATGGATTAAGAGACCTTTTATATATTCACAGTGTTCCTAGATCTCACATTTTCAGTAGCTTGACATGTTTAAATCTGAGTGGGTTACACAGTGCAAACATATTTTTAGGTGTCTGCAACAACATTAACCTTCTGAAAATATAGAACTTTTGAGCAGTATCAAACATTCTCCCCGTGGGGTGGGGCCTATCAGGGAATACAATGAAAGTCAATTAGTTGGTGCTGTTTGCTGTTGCCCAAAAAACCATATAGTGTTCGTGGACATACAAAGAAACACAAGTGCATAGGTGCATATCAAGTTACTTACCAAGCACTTGGTACACCCCTTCAATCCTGGCATTTGGGGAGTGCTTAAGAAGAGTTAAAATCACTTAATCAAAGTGTATGAAACTAATCTGTACAACAATGGAGTATCAGTGTGATGTCAAAAGGTTCCATTATTCATTTTAAACTAATACATGTAAAACATCCGGCTTAAAAGAATATGCAACACGGTATGTGAACCTTTACCATTACCTTTATTAGCCAGAAAACATCACCTATGTGATTCTTCCCAACTAGCTTTGCATTGCTCCTGGTGGCCTTTCTTCCTATACTTCTGGACTAAGCCACAGCACCTGATATTCCTGTCCCATGAAAAAAGGTTGTTACAGGAAAAAGGAGCACTCTCATAGGACGGGGAGATGGCAAATGGTGTTCATATGCTTGCAATGTAGGGAATCGATGATGGCTCGTTTGTAAGTATTGAAGGAAATATGCCATAGTTGCAAAGACTTCAGCAACCTTAAAGGAGAACCTCTGACCTAATGGCATATAAACACACACCTTACCTTTAGTCTATTAGCAGTATTCATTATTTCCAAAGACCAAGCACATCTGAGAAAAACTCATTTTAAAATCATAGAAAATGGCCATCTGCAGCTCCTTTCCTGTTAGGGGGCGTTAACAGTTAATGCAGCCCTCCCTCAGCTTTTTTTCTAAACGTAAATTTGCTGCGGCCGCGCTGTCTCAAAGCATGCACCGCTATGTGGGTGGCCGGAGTGCTGATGAGCGGAGAGAAGCTCTTGTTGACACTGCACAGCACATGGAGACGGGGAGGCATATAGGAGAGAAAGGACTCCACAGCTGAGCGTGCCTAAATGACAGGCACAGAGGATGGGGGACGAGGAGGTAGGGAGAGACCTGCAGGGACAGAGCTGATACGCATGCCCATATATTCGTGGACGCGTTGCAGCTCTTCAGAAGTGCTGTCAGTCAAACTGACGAGATCAGTGGGGAGGTTCCAGGCAGTATTGTCGGTATCTCTCCTCACTGCGGTGCTTAGCCCCGCCCTCCTTCTTAGACAAACTATATCATGCTTAGGGTGCATTTTGGCTAATAGGAGTAAATTACAATATTTACTCCTTTAGCCTAAGGAATACAACATTGGATATAAGCTTGGACCCCATAGTTCTCCTTTAGTTGAAGAGTTGAATCTGTTGAAATCAACACAAGCATTCCAGTCACTTCCTCTTCCTGAATACAATGATAGCAATCTGCTACAATCACATCACAAAATTCTGGGAAAATCAGTTAACCAATTACATGAGTAGGAAATGACATTTCTGGGGCATCCTGTATAGTATACCATCAATGTTTCCATAGTTGCAAGGAGGCAACATTTGCATTGTGTGGCAGTATTAAAAAAAAAGAAAAAAATCATATGGCTGCAAATAAAGATAGGACAATTTTAATTGCATTAAGGTCTTCAGCAGCAATTGTGATCTCATTTTTTTTTTTATGAAGCGGCCCTTTAAAAATTATATATAACTTGTTTGTATTATTTTTATCTGATGTTTTATAGGTGTTTACATACATCCTGTTTTATAAACATTTAGATTTATTTAAATGAAACCAGGGACAGAGCTATGTGGAGGAAGAGGTGGGTCATTGCTGTGACTCGTTCTTCTCACTGCGTTAATCCACTTGTGTGTTTAAATTCTAGCTTGATTTACTGGAGATCACAATCACCAGGCTTTATGTAACAAGAGGTAATGGGGAACTGGAGGACATGTCAAAAAGAGCCTAATGTTCCACCTACTTGCTGGCTAAAAGGACACAAAAAATAGTCATGCAATATGCCCTAGCTGCCTGACAACAACAAAAAACACACAACACAAAAGGACTTTTTTTTTCGCACTGCAAAACAAGCATTCTAGGGTTATAGTGCATAAAGGAAAATGTATGCAAAAAAACTGGTTGCAGCCTGGAGAAAGAAAGCCTTGGCTTGGAAGGTATCCAGGAGAAGACCCAAGTAATATAATTAAATCAAAAGGTGACTTGTCGAAGTTCAGGATCCATCTGAAGTCTTCCAAGATCTGCAACACTATTCACACATTGGATTTCAAGACCAGAAGGGTCTGTTCATGCAGCAGAAGATTGTCTAAATATCAGATGACCAGAATTGACCCTAAATCAGTGTGAGGACCTTTGTGAACATCTTTGGGGCCCAAGGCAAGGCCAAGCGCGATACGAAGGGCTACAAACTGAACGTGGTTGTCTCCCATGGCAAAGCAAAGAAATCACTGGTGACTTATTTGCTTTGCAAAGAACACAAAAGGGAAGTTGCAAGGTAGAGGATGGAAGGAAAGCATTCTTGGAACCTGTGAATAAAGCCAATGCAAGCTTCCTAAATGTCTGTGAAGACCATCAGATAGTCTTCTACCAGAGATGGAGTTAGGGGGGGGGGGGACCTTCATGCAGTGGTAGATAGGTTTTTGAGGTCTTGGAATGACAAGGGTGTTTTTAAGTTCCAGAGCCCAAGGAAGAGGAAGACGACATATGGGGCCGAGAACTCTTAAAAGTAGCAGTTAAAAAAATAATCCTTGCAGTGGGGCTACCACTGCACTGCAAGGGTTAAGTGTTTGTTCTGGTCTAGGGGTCTAAAAAAAAAACACTCACCCAAACCTTGATCCCATCTGGCCGCTAGACTGTTCCCCGGTGGTGTAATGACCCATGCAAGGGTTTTTTTTGTTGTTTTTTTTAAATGCCCTACTTGTCTACATTAAATAGTTGTTAAGTAGTCACTATTTTATTAACTTATTTAATGTGGGCTGAAAAGCATATGCAATGGGATATATATTTTTTTAAATTATTATTCTGGTGCTGCATGTTGTATGTCTTTTACTCTTGCTTGTGGCAAAGTAATTGAAGTATGTTGGTTGGGAAAAAGGACTGTGGCATATGGTGTCTGTGAACATATGTGAGTAGTCCAAGGTTGTATTTAACCATGCACCTTTAAGCTTAACTACTCTGTCGTGGGTGCCAAAAGGGTGTCCCAGATATTTCTCAATCCTACAGACACCCCTAGCATTCCCCTTACCATTATTTCAAACAGAGAGAAAAAAAAAAAGACAAAAAAAGGAGGATTCTTAATTTAAGTAGATTATTTGGGTGAGTACTCGCACTTGCCCAAAAGCCCCCAATATCGGAACTGCTGGTATCAGGAACCCAGGTGGCGAGTCACCAGGGAGCATGTTGCTGGCTTCCTGGACAATCGGGAATCCGGCTCCATGCTTCCTCATGCTTGGTGACTAGTGAGCATGAAGCCAGCTTCCCGGCCAATAAGGAAGCCGTGCTGCGAGTCATTACCCGCCCCCCGGCTTCCTGATTGACCAGAAAGCTGGCTCCATGCTTCCTCATCACCTGGTAATGAGGGAGCATGGAGCCGGCTTCCCAGCTAATCAGGAGGCTGGGCTGCCAGTCATTACATGCCACCCGGCTTCCTTAATGGGGCTGGCGGTATCGGCATTCAGTAACGGTGATTACCGAAGAAAAATATATTGGTACTCGTAACCAAAAAAATGGTATCAGTGCATCCCTACTGCAAACACTTGTATTATGTTTAGTTAGAATACAATTTTAAGCGTGAAATAGGATCTTACAGTTTATGTTTTTAGGGTTAGAAAAAATTATTAGCATAAATAAGAAAGGTTCATCACTTGAAAACATTGCATTATCTTTATGCAAATATCTTAATTAAAGAAGTTAGGCTTAGAAAATGGCAAACTCCACTCTGCAACTACAGCTCTCCTTTTAACAATGACAAACCGACAGTGTCAGATTGTTCGTTAAGCATTAATATTCATCAGGAAAACAAGATATATATGCACAGAGTAAGGAACCCTTGGCTTTAAACTTTCCGACAAGAGTAAACCTAAAGCCAGCACGTATAAATTCATCTCTCATTAGACTGTTAAATGCTATGTATAAAATTGGAACACCACTGTTTGCCAACAGAATTAAGTTCTCCTTGTCATTAATAACGAATGAGTATCAAAAGGTTTTCATTGTGGAAGATTTATTGGGGTGGGAATTTCACAATGATTTATGGCTTAATGTTTTATAGAGAAGAGCCTCATTTTCCAGGCTTGCTCCCGTGACTTTGAAAACGCATATGTCTCAGTGGCAATCTGCTCCAATAAAAAGGCCGAAGTGTTCTCAATTATGCACATAACCTATAGCCATGCCATTATGGATACACTGATACTAGGCTTAAAATACCTTCACAAAAAAGGTTCAAAGACAACCTGTAAAACCAACTGTGTCCAGACAATCCGAGATGATAATGTCTGCTTTACTGACATTATCATTAAGAGAAAAAAGGAAGAGAAACAGAAAAAAAAACATGCAGTTTTGGTTAGTACCCGACATTCAGATAAGTGGATCCTTAGAAAAACATGTCCAAATAACAACACATTTTACAAAGTTATAACTATACATTGGTTTACCTGTGTAAAATCCAAATACTCCGGGCGCAGATATATCACGACAAGCTCTCCTCTTTAATCAATTCCACCTGATCACAATGGGGAAGCTCCACAAAGCAGGGAACCTACACATCTAAGAATGAGAAAAAAAGGTTCTGAGGAAGGGGGGGTGCCCCAGAAACGCGTTAACCCTGCCACTGGAAGATGCCTTTGGCTGTAAGCTGACCAGGCTGCACTGTGGCGTTTTGATGGGTGATAGCCTCCTGTGGGAGGAACCATTGGATACGCTTGTGTTTACATATATCTCTTGTGAGTACAATACCACTTTTTTTAAGCATTTTTATTAACCGATCCTTCACATGGAGTGGGCGCGCTCTTTTTTGTGTGTGTCATTCTTACACATTGGTTTATTCTGAGAATGTTTACATGTTTTGCAATTCCATCGTCTGTAAAGTGTCATGTGGAAAAATTATAGAGGCTGTAGCGTACCACCATTCTGTTCTATACAATATCACATAACCTATATTTAGGTTGTAGTTTAAAAACGCCAAAGTTGTTGATGCAGAAAAAGCATACATTATTCTGTGCATATACTCTGTACAAAATGATTTAATAAATTATATTTTCAAATCTAAACTGTCATTAAAAGCTATAGATAACTTAGTTTAAATAAGCAAATGTACATTTCTGCTGTCGTTACTAGTTCACAATAATGGGTTTCAAGTGCAGTCGATTTTTAAATTAGGTGAAAATATTTATTTGTAGTAAAATATTAGGGAGGCAAAACATGAATCCTAGATCATACTGAAAAGGCTCTTTCCCCTTTCAATGAGTATAAGCAACAAAAACCACTTGCCAACAGCTCAATAAACATGGACTAACCTAAATGGTAACATCAATCCCTAAGATGCATCTGAAAGGTCGAAACACCTCGAGACCAGAAGTGCCAGGGTCCAATATCATTACACAGTATTTGCCTTCATAAAATGAGATGTTATGTGCAATCAGATGCACCTTTTACCATGTTGTAGGGCCAACTAAGACATTTAATTTGTTACTTTTAGCCTGTATGTCTGTAGGGGGAGATAAGACATCTACACAGCTTGCAGGGCATGCTGGTTGCTGCGCATTCATAAGAGCCAAATATTTTTGTGCATATAATACCTGGGGATGTATTAAAAGAAAGGGACTGCAACCAGTGTGTGTATTAATAATTGTGATCAACACTGGAAAAGATGTCTAATTTGTGTTTCATAACTAACGAAGCAGCTCCTCCGAAATAGAAGCAAAATTCACTTGCCACAAACAGGGCCTACGTGCACAAAGTCAGCGAAAGTTTCCACAGTGGGGTGCATGTCAGATTATTTTATTAGACAGTTATTAAGGGACGGGAAATAAAGGTGAATACAAAATGACAGCCTGATGGATGCCATAACAAATAGCTCAGTCCTCTGTCTCGTTCAGGCAGAACTTTGACAAATTGCTAACTTAAGCCACCAGTGAACTGAAAAACATTTGTACTTTTATGCTTTGCTCAGTCCCTCCACATGCTCGGGTCACAATAGCTCAATGAGCTAAGGCTCTGTGCTATTATACAGAACACCTGAAAATAGATAGCAAGGCCTGGTCAGAGAAGGCCAATCACATGTCTATCAATAAATCAAATTAAATTAAATTGCTGAGCTAAATAAAACATAAGAAAAAAAACGCAAAATGTTTATTCTTAATGCAATCAGTAAAGCTGTAAAGATTTTTTTTTCAATCCTCCTGCTGATAGAAAAAACACTATATCTTAGGGGCTAGTCCACCTAAAACAGATGACACACCTAAAACATGTGTGTCATATGACACATATGTGTGTGATATGCGATATGACACATATCACACACATATGACAAAAAACACATAATGACACTATGTAATGGTCAAACTAGACCCTCTGTGCTATCTGCTTGTTACTTAATAATCGGCTAACTAATCGATTTTGAAAATAATCGTTAGCTGCAGCTCTACTGCTAACCACTAATTGAACAGTGTGATGGTCGGGGCAGGATGGGGCCATCGTGCGAAAATCATACAACGATTCGATAATTGAACAAATATTTTCGTACAATGATTGCACGGTGTATGGGCACCTTAAGTATATGCTACCAGATCATCACCTGAGCACCCAGCAAGGAGTGATGTACTTTCCTGGTTGTGTTACCAGATTGGGACCCACAGGCACACCTGTGCAGATAGCAGCTCAGCAGGGATAGAACCAGAGTGTGGTACAAAGTCAACAGGCAATTTAAGAGATGGGGACAGGCCAAAAGTCAGGGCAGGCAGGGAACAGTCAGTCAAAATAAAAGCCAAAGTTGGTAACCAGAGAAACAGGTATGCAGAAGCACAGGAACTACTACAGACTGGAGCCTTGGACTAGAAAATAAACCTATTGCTTAGGCAATGGGTGTTGGCCTGAACACAGTTAAATAATGAGGTTGTTTGACAAGCTGCATGGGAACATGCCGTAAAGGTGAAACCTGGCAAAGTCTGAAACCCTCAGTCCAGGAACAGAGCAGTTTGTAGCAAGGTATGAGAGACCACACTGTGAAAGAACCCCAAGTAGCAGATGCTATTTCTATTAAACTGTTTTTGATCCAAAAGGAATACCTCATGCAAGAGAAAAATCGAGTGGAACTAATTAAATTGATCTTCGCCTTGTAGCCTTATCCTGTGCAATTATGCTCCCTGCACTTAATGGTCAGGGAAATCGCAACAGTCTTCTATGAGACTGCAACTAATTCTGGCCTGCTGCAGCATGGGGTGCAGGGGTCAAAATGTGCACTTGCTAAACAACTGGGCTATCAATGATCTATAGTTTGTGGATATAAAGGTATGGTGTAATACAGAGCATTCAATTTACTATGCCCAAATCCAGGGATCACATTCTCCCTCAGGCCTGGATGTACTAGGAGTGGACTTTACCAAAACTGGAGCAGTCAAAATGTAGAACAGCTGTGAATAACAACCAGCATCCATCTTTAATATTCAATGCTTAAACCCATGACCAAAGAGCTGTTGCTTTCTATATACTGAGAGCACCGATCCTGGGACTGATCCAGGCAATGCTGTTGAGATCCACCCAGCTGTGCGAGTGCCTCTAGATAAGCAGAGCCAGCTGTTTCATTGTCACACATCAGCTCAAACTATGAGGATAAGTGAAAATCACTCACCTCAGAGTTCTCCTTTAACTGAGCAAACTGAAGAGAGGAGCTGATTGGTTACTATGGGCAACTGCTCCAGATTCTGTCTGCTCCAATTTTGATAAATACATGGGGCAGGGGGAGGGAAATTTTAACAACAGTTCCAACAGAGCCACATGGCAGCGGGGGATCATTTGGAAGGCGAGTTTAAGTTTAAAGAGAGACTAAATGTGCAAAGTAACAGTCTCTTTGAAATACTAGTTTTCTTAAGGATTAGGCACCACTGTAAGAAAGCAATTGAAAAAATTCCAAGACCAACTATTTTCCAATACCTTCTACATCAACTATCAAAATGCCGTTCAATACTTGTAGGAACAAGGCATATCTCATATTTCTACAGGAGTCTCATTACACCATAATTAAATGGTTTTATTTGAATATCTTCTTGCATCTCCTTTTTTGTTTTATTTACTGGGTACACTACTTAGGAGGAACCAAAACAGAAGAAACATGCGCCCAATAATGTACACCAGGCAAGCAAGCCTTGCTTGTGCCTTAAAAAACAAACTGGCATAGGGAAATCCTTTATTTTTACCTGATGGTTTTATTTTAAAGAGTTAATGTCAGAAAACCCACTCATGAGCAATGGTTATACGGCTTGGGCTTCTAGTCACATGATTCTGGGACCATCAAAAACCTTTACGGCTTGTACTAGGGGCAGTGGCAGGAATGCCTGGCATTAACAAGGCTCTTGAGATGGTGTTCCTGGAGCACCAGGTTATCAACATTAAAGACATTTCAGCAATGTTGGATGGAAAAACATAAGCCTTGGGCAAGTAGGCTGGGTCCTATCCATGCATTGCTTTGTTTGATTTTCACTGAAATGCGTCTATAACCAGATCTGCAGATGTAAAGAAATATAATTATGTACCAGAGAGGATAGTTTGGAATGGTTCTTATAATAAATAAAACCCATAATTCTATTTTTTGACAAGCTTTCCTTTTCCTTTAATACATTATTGAAAATAGTCTTCACTCAGGACCGAGCACTCTCCCAGACTTTTTTTCCCCTCCCTCTATAGCACTTCATATCCTAGAGGTGTCCTTTGAAAAATAAATCCTATTATCACAGAATCTGTAGGGTGCCTTTTCTGCCACTTATCAAAATAACTGTAAAAAAGCATTCTCAAGGTACTTTAGCAGGACACGTTATGAGAAGGCTGTGTCTCTGGGCAGTTAAAGGCAGCATTAGCACCACACACACAGACGCACAAACTAGAAAGGAGTTTTTTTTTTCTAATATATAGTTATTGTAAACTCGCATAAATATTTATGATTTCTAAGCCTTTGAAAAGCGCACTCAACAGGTCCCGCATTCTTTCAGGCATGTATTAAAAAAAGCATTGTGCAGCATGGTTATTAAAATGAAAATCACACAACCCTTTTATTACACAGTTCTGCCTGCAGAAGAGAACAAGGTGACATAAGCAAGCATGTTTATCCATTGTCGCTAGTCTCCCGTGTCTAGAGAAACCCATACCAATCTTCTTCATTTAGATGTGCATACCTTTTACAGATGCTTATATTTTTCTCATACTGGAATAGAATTAGCTTTCATTAACATGCTTGGCCAGAATGGAATGGAAGAAGTCTAGTCAAAGGCTGTATCAATGCATATAGTTTATGAGAAGTGCAGATTGCTTTTTTTTCTGCCTCTAGTGAAGTTTTTGGAGGCCTAAGGCCCTATTCACACTATCCACATGCGTTTCTATGCAGATCTATCTGCAAAACTGTCAGGTTGGATGCTTTTTTTTAATGCTTCTAGAGGCTGAATATGACGCACGTTTAAACACATATGCTTTTAGAAGCATCTGTCCTTTGTCCATTAAAGCAGCCAATGAGATTTCAGCAAATAGACACGTCTTGCTTTTACACGCGTTTAGAAGACCCCGGAAGACCCCGGAAGCATTTTACTTCTTTTTCCTAAAAGCAACCAAACTGACTGCATCTAAAATGCAAGGTGTGAACGGATCCATTGGAAATCATTAGATTAATTTAAATGAGTTTAGAAAACCATTAAAAAATGCTTTAAAAAAAACAACCTAGTGTCAATGGGGCCTAAGGCCTCATTCACATGAGAAAAGGCCGGCACGTACAGCTCCGTGCACAGCCGTTTTGGGCAGCTCCCAGGAAGGACAGGTGCTGTGTGTGATTAGTACGCAGCCCCTGTCCTTCTCTATGGGAGTACGCGGCCGTACGCAGCCCTACACACACCCCAAGTGCAGGTCTGTACGGGTGCAGGTGTCATGGCTCGGATCCAGACAGGATCCATCCTGTGAGCGTACAAGTACGGACACAACCGCACGGACGTGCAGGGCGGGGGAGCGTAGGACGGCGTACGGCTTTTTCTCGTGTGAATGAGGCATTACAGTCACACTCATTCTTTATGCGACACTGTAAAAAGGAGGTCTGCCGTAACTCCTTTTGAAGTCACTGCAGCACTAGGAGGTGTGGCAATAGAGGTCCCAGGTAGTATTCCAGTAGTGGACACCTCACTCCACTAACAGGAGCTCCTCTTTGACCACCCTGTAATCTTAACGCACACTTTTACCCCTCCTAGTGTCCCACCTACATGCTTATAAAAGCACTTAATCGAATGGGGCCTTACACTCATCCTCATTCTTTATGTGACAATATAAAAAAAAAAAAGGCCTGCCATAACTCCATTTGAAGCCACTGCAGCACTAAGAGGTCTAGCAATAGAGGTCATAGGTAGTATTCCAGAGGTGGACACTCCACTAGCAGGAGCTTCTCTTTGACCACCTAGAAATCTTAGTGCACTCTTTTACCCCTCCTAGTGTCCCACCTACATCTATGCAGCCCCACACCTCGAGGGGAATTTATGAAAACTGGAGCTGTCCAGGGAAAGCAATCAGCTTCTCTTCAGTTAAGATTTGAAAATTAAAGAGCTGCTCATTGGTTGCCATGGACAGCTGCTCCAGATAAATTCCCTGCCGCAAATTTTGTGCAGACAGTGGTAGTGGAGGTTAAGGGCAGGTTGACACAATTTTCTAGGCCAGATCTGGTCCGGAAAATATTGTGAACCTGCCTGCAGTTCCAGTGCATTCCAGACCAGACAGAATGAGACATGCAGTATTTTTCTGGTCTGGAACGGACTACACTGGTGTGAACAAAGGCCAGAAATAGCATAGGGATACATTAGGATGCCTTTTGGGTCCGGAAACAATCAGGTCTGGAGACAATCTAGATGTGGTCTGAATGGGCCCTAAGGGTAATTTGTAGAACCAAAAGCAATCATGGATACATTGGCTGCATAAAAGGAGAGGGTTGGAAAAGGGGGGCAGTTTTTAAAACACCCCTCCCTCCCTGTCTAAAGGTGCCCATACAACTTACAATTATCTGCAGATTTTCTGTGGTCAGATGGAAAAAGTGCAACCGATTGGCCCAAATGGAGATTACTCCATCCACACAGTTAAGTGTAGATGGAGGAATCTGTTGCACCTTTTCCATCTGAACACAGAAAATCTGCAGATAATTGTAAGGTGTATGGCAGCTTAAGAAAGCACTTTGGGAAATGCAGCTCCCCCAAAGAGGAAGTATATCAGATGACCCTGACATCACTGAAAAAACAAACATTCTCCTCTTCCCAACATGCATCAAGCAACCAAGCTTTAAAAAACATTATGCATGTTTGTAACACATTAGTGGTAATTCTTGGGAAAAAACTAGGTTTATGAATTACACATTATACTATCACTCAGCCAACACATGCATAACTTTTAAATGAAGCCTGCCATGAGAGAAAACACAGAGGCTGCCATTATTGTGCTCTCCTACTAAAGATGCTAGTTTCCTGGCTGGCGCTCATGTTGAATCTCTTGCCTCAATATATTTCAATTAATGGCCCAGAACAAGTATACAGAAAAGTCTGACTTTTATCGAACATTCCTGATTATATATTGTTTCCAGGTCAGTGACTCGAATATTAAAGCCAGTTGGTCACCATAAGAGCCACTCAACTAGAATATTCAGAAGATGATCTGCAATGGCATCCCCCAATTTCTATTGTGACAGGTTTACATCAACCTTCGCATTATTAAATTTAGATTCCTGACAAGGGCAGGGTCAACTCCGGGGTACACACATCATTTAAGTCATAATGGAGAAACCTATAAAAACGTGTATATGACCAGTAGCTCTTATGTTCTCCATCAGTAAAAAGGACCAAATATGGTTATGGTCTGCAATTTAAAAACAAAACCCCAAACAGTGTTTCCTTCCAAGTACCATGTGCAGATGCTGAAACAAGAGTCCTGAAAAATAGGACACAAATGTATTGTTACCTTTATGCCCTTCGGTTAAAATCTACACTGAGCACCTGGACACACACATGGGGGAAAACGTACTCCCTACGGGCAATGGACCTTATTCTCAGAAGAAACAAGAAAGCAACCACAACCTAGACAATCCATTCCATGTGTGTGCTCCGAAACGCCCAGGTTTACAGATCATTTGTACCCTTATAGAGCCTGTGATAATTCACTAAGTTAAACACAAAACAGTAATGAACAACTTTGTACAACTTGAATCTATATACCTGATGCATACCTTCATGATGTACATTCCTGTAATACTGTTATTATATCATCTATAATAAAAATTCAGATGTTAAAAATCTACACTGAGCTTTTTTGGCCAAAAAGGTGAGACTAGGATTTCATTGGCTCTTACAGAATATTTGCATTTGGTTAGTCAAAAGCCCCCCTTGGAGGTTATTACATTTTTTCATCACGGCTAAAGAAGCAGAATGCCACTCACGGTAAGAAATGCAAATATACAAATAAATTAGGTTCTATAACTGGGGAGACTTATTACCCTTACTGTTTGCTAAGCATTAATAAAATGTGAAGACCGAGCCCTCCTTATGAAATGTGAAATATACAGCCGTATACATTTGCTGCATGCCTAATTATTGTGTAAATTGTCTTTGTATTATACATACAGGCATACATTTATCACAGCAATCTACAGACATAATAGAAGAAGCAGTTACATCAGTGAAGCTCAAGATTCTATTTCTGCTTTTCAGCTATGTGGAGGAACGTCTTTTAAATAGGCGACAAAAGGATCAGATTGAAACGTCTATTACTGACTGTACAAAACAGCCCAAGTATCAAATCTACTCAAGCCAGGATCACGTCTATTAATTTTGTCAGAGATGCTTACTGTATTTCCTTGCGGTTTATTTATGGATATTTTACAAATATAGAGCAGAGCTACAACTGAGTTTTCAGGTCCCTGACCAATAATAACAATTTAAAGTAATAATGCCCTGATACAGTTCCCAGTACCACGCGTTTCACCTCCACTAGCTTCCTCCACTCGGCAGACTTTGCATCAATTTGTTTTACAAATTACCGGCTCAAAAATCTGACAACTGATATTTCCATCTTCTCAAGGCAATCCGGAAGAAAATGTATTTTAAGTCGGCGCAGAAGACACACCAGAAAAGAAAAATCAGGCTAAAATTATGATTTATGTGTCGTGTGAAATCCGCTGCAATACAATATGTTCAATCTCTTTGTCATTCCTCTATAGGTTATCAAAATACAATTCTTTCAAGCCTATTAAAAACATTAAATATCAAAAATATTATGCAGGGGGAAAAAAAGTTGCTAAGGGAGCCCGTCACCCAAGAGAAAAAAAAAAAAAAGAAAAACTATATCCATAATACACATTTTATTTAGCATCTTACACACACTGTATCTTTTAGAGACAGTACAGTCTCATGTCACTTATCAGATGACAATGCACACAAGTACTACATGTAAATCAACTAGAAGTGATATGTTAGATTCTAAAGGTGGTATTACACATGACTCCCAACATTCCCTCTTTTGGAGCGACTGTCACTCGTCTGAAACTAGATCTCTGCCCCCCTTTTCATTTTGACTGTTCCTGATGTACAGACAGACCTGTGTAGATAATTGAACTAATTGTCAAATGTGATGAAGGCCCTCCTAACCATCCTGTCTTGACTAACCATCCTGTCTTGACTAACCATCCTGTCTTGACTAACCATCCTGTCTTGACTAACCATCCTGTCTTGACTAACCATCCTGTCTTGATTTGTATTCTAACTGTAATGTCTTTCTTTTATTGTTAAGTGCTGTGTCAACTGCTGGCGCTATATAAATCCGGAATAATAACAATAATAATCTGTTAGTCCAACCTCTAAATTACTGAGGTGGCATCAAAAATACAAGTATTAAGGAAAAGCAATATAGAAAGAAAAAAAGAAAATCCCTAGTGGGATTAACTCTATTTCCGGGGACCATCTTTAACCTTCCTGGCGTTATTCCCGAGTATGGCTCGGGGTTAATTTTCAGTACCAATAGCGGTAAACCCGAGCCACACTCGGGATTGCACAAACGTGTCAGTTACCTCGTCCTTGCAAGCCTGCGGTGTCCTCTGCTGTACGTGGCCGGCCGATGCCGGCATCCGACTTTGTTTCGTTTTCGGCGTCACAGCGAGGGACGGAGCCAGGGGGGAAATTCAAAAGTGAAAACATGCAATATACACAGAATACACACAATACAATGTAATCTGCTATGATTACACTTGTGTATCAAATCATTTCACTTCAGTTTTGTCCCTAGAGCTTTGTCCAGTATCCTGCCTGCACTTTTACTGTTCTTTCTGCCTGGAAACTTGAGAACGTCCATGATATCCAAAAAGTGTTCCTTTAGGTCAAAAGAGGTTTTAGACCAGGTAGAAAACAGTGATTCGTGGGGAAATTAGTCATCAGACACTGAAAGTGACGACAGAGACGATTCTGCGACCGAGCTCAGTGCTGTGCGAACTTGGTGCTCTATTGACTGTGGTACGGATCAGGCAGCGCCCCCAGAATTCTCATTTACTGGACCGTTTGTTTTTAAAAAATACAATAAAAAATAATGTACCGCTATGGCATACAAAAATACTGCATAATCAGACCGCCAGGGAGGTTAAAGCCCAACAGCAAAACATTTCCCAGCACACTCACCAGCCAGCATGCAAAAAAAAACCTGTCTAACCGCAAAGGTTAAAAACCGCACTGCCTCGTCAAGGCACCTCTGTGTAGTGCGGCCCTAACTCTAACCTACGAGAGTCTCCATCTTGGAGCACATGTAGCAAAAGATAAATTGTGTGCAGGTTCGCCAGGGGGCAGCCCAACCTTCTTAAAAGGCACGGAGACACACAAGGGACCCCCGCACATCACAACGGCAGCTGAGACCCCCAGTGTCTCACTGCACATCTTTAAAGCCCAACACCACCCAGATGGATAAAGTTGAAAAAAGTTTAGAGTTTAGTCAGGTCTTTCATTTCTGTTTGTTTATCCACTGGGAAGATTTTGCTGTCACTTCATGTCCCTGTGATACTTGTACAAGAAACAATTGTTTCCAAGAACCACCCGCACTCCTTACAGTCTGCAACCTTCCAATGGTGGTGGTGCTCATGGTCATCACACGGATGGCGCAGTGCAAAACTCAGAATAGTCACAACAGGTCACCGGCACACACATAGATAAATTCAATACCTCTTTGATATGTTTATTGCAGCATGTCATTAGAAGCTGAAGCTAGCGTTTCGGAACCTCACAGGAACCCTTCATCAGAGCGACATAGTTTCAGCTTCTAATGCAATGCTGTGACATTCGTCAATAAACATATCAAAGAGATATTGAATTATCTGTGTGTGTGTGTGTGCCGGTGACCTGTTGAGACTGTACAAGAAATAAGCGGGTACGGTTGTCACTGAAAGAATGCATGAGCAGCAACAAAAATTGTCAGATCCTCTTTCTATTAAAAAAGTGTTTTCGGCAGTGTTCCCCATTAAGAGAGATCATTTATTTCCAGTCAGGCATCAGTAAACTCTAGATTCATGTTCTCTGGCACAATTCTGTAAGTAACGAATTTAGAATGCAGCGGTGAACAAGCAGCACACACCTATGTGCACTCCTATTTTTGTGACCTAACTGTCACTGACCGCTGCAGGACTCAGACTAAATGACCAGGAAGCAATCAGTTAATCATAGTGATCAGTGTAAATTTGCTTGCAAACAGTCACATGCCAAAAATACAGAAGGCAGTAGAGTCTTCAGCAATTGACAGTTAGAGAGACTGTCTTTTCACAAATACTGAAAACTGCTGACAGGTATGAGTAAATGCACACACACACACACACACACACACACACACACACACACACACAGTGGTGCCTGCACATACAGTACCTGCAGCAGCTTTCAGTATCTTTGACTTTACATGAATGGTGAACAATTTTGATCCAGTAGATGTAGGAATTGAAGCACCACACCAAATTTCACTATGGTCAGGGGACTATAGCCAATTCTAATCTGTCAGTGTGTGATCACTTCCTGCATGCCTGCCCCTCCCTGCCTCCTTCACATTGCCACTGGCCAGTGATGCAGTCCATCATAATGATGGGCCAAAAGGAGTGTGTGTGCAATGACTTAGTGGCAAGTGTCAAAGCTTTGCCTGACCACAATGGTTAGCATTAGGGCATAGCAGATACCATGCACTGCTGCACATATGTGAAAACATCTCTGGGTGCCTGCTCTTTGTACCAGCCAGCACTTTTCAGTATTCTTATAGAGCCCCTGTAAGTAGGCGGTTGGACTTAATATTGGATTTTAAAAGAAGACAAGGTTATTTATATACTCTGGGTCCAATATCTATGGTACTCCATAGGCACTGCTTTAAAATGTGAACACAGATAATAGAAGGCACTTTAAAAAAAGTTTACTTGTTAAAATCTGCTAGTAGCTATTGAGGTTTGCCCACAGTTGCCTACTAAATGCCTTGCATGGAAGTATGCATTACAATAGAATTTGGCAACAAGTAGAACCTAATATTCCTTACCTGCCATTCACAGAATGCATCCCCAAAATATACAATGGCGGTCCAGAGCTATAAAGATCTAATCTCTAGGGGTAATTATCCACATAAAGGCTCATTGTACATGTACATGTTAACTAACAAGAAAATAAAATGTCAATTTACATCCAATTTGTCCATGGTCCGCAATGTACAGACTGAACTACCTTCTGAATATTGAGCAGCTAGAAAGTAAAAGCAAACTGCACAATAGCTTCTTCCACACATGTATTAGAGCAGTGGTCCCCAACCCCCGGGCCGCGGACCGGTACCGGTCCGTGGATCAAATTGTACCTAAGTGGATTATAATGGGGAATATTACACTGTAATGTTCCCTATTATAATCTATTTCTCTGATTAAATGATTACAGGTAGGCATGTGATCTATCAAAGTTTGAGACTACGTTAGAATGTGTGACCAGTGACGTGGTCACACATTTTAACGTAATCTCGCCCAGTTTTTCGGTGGTGGAATAGGTGAAGAATTCCAACGCTTTCATTTTTTGGTGTAACTGTATGTTATTTTGAAGGCACGTTTAAATACAATTAAATTAAAATTATTAAATCAAAACAATCTAAAATAAAAACAATCAACGTCCCCCCTTCAGCGGGCCACGGTAAAATTATCAAACGTTGACCGGTCCGCGGCGCTGAAAAGGTCGGGGAGCACTGTATTAGAGGATTAGGGTTTTGTTTGTACACTCTTTGGAGATTTAGTAGCAGTGTAAAATCACCTGGTTACCCAGATTTTAGCATGTGCACATATGGCCCAATACGCTAGGAGGCCGAGTACAATGGAGCTGAGCGACCTGTTTTAGACAACTATGATCATTTTTGCTGCCTTAAAGGGAAACCTGTCACCCCATCACAGCAGAAGCTTCCAAGCAGAGGTGCAAGATGCCAATGTCAAGTTCCTGGAAGTAGAACTACATCTAGGGCAGAGGAAACCCTTGCAGCATCATTCACAGTGAGGGGAATTTATCAAAACTGGAGGAAGCAGAATCTGGAGCAGTTGTCCATGGCAACCAATTAGCATCCACCTTTCATTTTCAAGCCTTAACTGAACAAACTGGAAAACGAAGCTGACTGGTTGGCACAGGCAACTACTCCAGATTCTTCTGCCCCAGTTTTGATAAAATCCCCCCCCCAGTGATAGGACCTACAGCTTATCCCAGGTATAGCAGCCCAGGGACTAACAGTTGTCCCAACATGTTCCCCTTAATCACCGTCTCCCTAAACCCTCAGAAGAAGTTTTGAAGAAGCTGTGTGTGACTTTAAAATGCCACTTCACTTTTGCTATGGCTTCTCTGTCCTAGTTTATCCATTTCACACCATAGGATCCGGTTCTAAACATCACCTGTTTGTCTATTAAACTGAAATTGCATGTCCTTATTTTTACTGAATGACACATTTAGAAAGTACATGTTCTCTCAATTCACCATCAGCAACAATACAACATTTCCTTAAAGCTACCTCCCCAACCACCAAACAATCAAATGCAACCTGACCATTACAGTCTCCCTGCGGATTTAGTGGATGTTTCCCAGCAGACACTGATCATTCTCCACGCCACTGTGATTAATGATACGATTTCACACTTGCACAACACTACACTATCTGTGTTAGATGCAGCAATGAGAGGGGGTCTGGTAATCGACAGATTTGTAGTCAAGCAGTGTTCATTCCCCTGGTCTATGCTCCCTTCTCAGTGATATCTATTTTTATATCATCAGTTACATGGCCCAAAGCTTAATCACATGTAATTTTGAAACAAATTGTGAGGGTGCCTTTTGTAGTGCTTGACTCGATAAATCACACTTGCTACTCAAAACGATGGTCTCCTGTGGATTTATTCCAACCATTTAAACAGGAAGAAAAAAAAAAAATACACCAGTCTATAGTTTGCTTTATTGGTAATTAAAGACGAGTAATATGACGTGTACAAAACCTATTTACATTAAGTGAATAAAATAGTATTGATTAGCCAAGATTGAGACCAGAGAGGAGTGTGCGCGCAAGAGAGGGGGAGGAGGGAAGAGAGCGCCCGCAAGAGAAGGA